>NC_139221.1:194242799-194542799 GCF_055691185.1 Crinia signifera
AATCTGCTGCGCTATATAAGACACTGTAACGGAATCTGCTGCGCTATATAAGACGCTGTAACGGAATCTGCTGCGCTATATAAGACGCTGTAACGGAATCTGCTGCGCTATATAAGACGCTGTAACGGAATTTGCTGCGCTATATAAGACGCTGGGTACTTGTGAGTTATCTGGGCTGCCGATTTTTTGATTGTATGCCTTAAGTTAAGGCATACAATCAGATGCGATGCGATGCGATATCGCATCGCATCGCATGCGATCATCGGATGCGATGACCCGATTTTTCCATAGGAATCAATGTTAAAATGGACTGAGTCCATTTTAACATGGAATTCAATGGGAAAAAGGGGTCCTTTTCATACCCCTACTATCCAAGTGGGCATGGAGTTGGATATAAACCTGTGGCGAGCGTAGCGAGCCACCGACCCCGAAGCGTGGCGAGCGAAGCGAGCCCCGCGAGGGGACGGTATTCTGTGTCCCCTCGCGGGGCTCGCTACGCTCGCCACGCTTCGGGCTCGGTGGCTCGCTACGCTCGCCACAGGTTTATATCCAACTCCATGCCCACTTGGATAGTAGGGGTATGAAAAGGACCCTTTTTCCCATTGAATTCCATGTTAAAATGGACTCAGTCCATTTTAACATTGATTCCTATGGAAAAATCGGGTCATCGCATCGCATCGCATCCGATGGTCGCATGCGATGCGATGCGATGTGCCCGATCCGACCCGATTTAGAAATCGGCAGCCCGGATAACTCACAAGTACCAGACGCTGTAACGGAATCTGCTGCGCTATATAAGACACATATGAGAGATTCACCCCCCTCCCTCTCCCCCACAAATCCCCCAAACCCCATGATCATTCCCATAATTATTTATGTTTAGTAAAAAACTAACATCCACCTTGAGTAGAGCAGGGTGGCAGCAGAAACCAGAGTGATCCCCCCCCCCCCCGACCCCACCAAACCCCCAGACCCCATGATTATTTCCTTAATTCTTTATCTTTATAAAAAAAAAAAAAAATCTACCTTGAGGAGCACAGCACCAGCCATTCTGTGTAGACGAGGCAGGGGACTGGGAGGAGTCTTCCTTATTTCTGCTGCTCAGCGCTGCCCGGGAGCCGGCCCGAGCAGCAGCAGCAGCTTGGTTAGTGACTGGAGCAGGGAGTCACGTGACGTGACCCCATCGTTTTCGCGGCGGCAGGACCAGGTGAGCAGGGCAGACAGGGGCAGGCGCCGGGCATAGCAGCCGCCGGCGCACGCTGCCCTGCGTGTGTGCGAAATTAATTATTGCACGGACTCCACTTCATTTGCGGAGGGGGGGGCGGCGCCCTGCGCCCAAACTGCGCCCGGAGCGGGTGCTCCGGTGGCTCCGCCCTCCCTACGCCTCTGCTCCCTGCCACCACCGACTGGAGTGCCCAAAGCGAGTGGGAGGGTGGGGGACTGAGTCGCTGCGTGACTTCCAGCAACTTTTTAAAGCTTCACAGCGAAGTGCGCGTCAGGCTTGTGCTGTGTGTTAAAACCCGATGTGTGCGATCTGATTAATTTTGTACCCGCATGTGAATACCAGTTAGGATGTGATGTATACACTGCGACGACTAGAGAAAGTCCCCCGTCCTGCCACGGGGCAGGAGAAAGTTCTCCCTGCCCGACCTGCAGAAAGTGCCTAATAAGTGACTAGAACAGAAATCCTACATAGTGAGTGACAGGATCCCTATTGCTGCAGACGCACGGAACAGGAGATAGTTCTCCCTGCCCGACCCATAGAAAGTGCTCAGTGATTGATTGTTTAGACACCGTGGAACAGTAGAGAAATTCCAGTTAGCAAGTAACAAGGGCCCTTATTCTGCATCGGACGGTACGGCCCGCGTGCGGCCGTACCGCCGATGTTTTTAGTCTGCACATGCGCAGAGGTCAATCTGCGCATGTGCAGCCCCATTCGCCGCAGACGTATTTCGTCCGCCGCAAAGGGGGCGTATAGGGGCGTGAGGGGCATCATACCCTCATTTCCCTATGTATACGCCCCGCGTTTCATGGGCGTTCCCATGCAAACGCGGGGCGTATGCATGCTAATCAGGGTATGACGCCCCTGATGGGGGCGGAAAGCTGACATCGCCGGATGTCAGCTCTCCGCCCAAATACAAGCTTTCACACGGACGATTGTCCGTGTGCTATAAGCTTGCATGAGCGGGGGGAGCGTGCGGCCCTGCCTTCGATGGTCGTCGACCATCGAATGCAGGGGGCAGCTCCCACCATGGTGGAGGCGTACGCCCCACCATTTTTATGCGGATCGCCAGCCGTCCGTGTACGGACGGCCGTGGCGATCCGTCTCGTGGGCGGGGATTGGTTTGTGCGGCCAGAGCACCGTGTGCGGCTCTGGCCGCACCAACCAGAATAAGGGCCAAGATCCCCACTGCAGGATAAAGATTCCCCCTACTCAACGTGTGATAATTAACCAGTGAGTGACAGGATGTTTTCTGTTAAAAACGCATAGGACAGGAAAAATCTCTCTGCCCGACAAATAGAATTAACTGCCAAAAAAGTGTCATTTGTTAATTTGGGCTAAAAAGAACACTATAAATGGCTGCAAATAACAGAGCAGGATAACATATTGCCTGCCTGACATGCATTAATTATTATCTATTATTATCTATAACCATTGACAGCGTGGGCTGCATATAACCACTGTTCAGCATAATCATTCCCTACCAGTATACAAGTAAATTACCCCTCACTGTCCCCGTGTGTGTGTGCCCCTCACTGTCCCCGTGTGTGTGTGCCCCTCACTGTCCCCGTGTGTGTGCCCCTCACTGTCCCCGTGTGTGTGTGCCCCTCACTGTCCCCGTGTGTGTGCCCCTCACTGTCCCCGTGTGTGTGCCCTCACTGTCCCCGTGTGTGTGCCCCTCACTGTCCCCGTGTGTGTGCGCCCCTCACTGTCCCGTGTGTGCGTGTGCCCCTCACTGTCCCCATGTGTGCGTGTGCCCCTCACTGCCCCGTTTGTGTGTGCGCCCCTCACTGTCCCCGTGTGTGCGTGTGCCCCTCACTGCCCCGTTTGTGTGTGCGCCCCTCACTGTCCCCATGTGTGTGTGCCCCTCACTGTCCCCGTGTGTGTGTGCGCCCCTCACTGTCCCCGTGTGTGTGTGCGCCCGTCACTGTCCCTGTATGTGTGTGTGTGCCCCTCACTGTCCCCGTGTGTGCCCCTCACTGTCCCCGTGTGTGTGTGTGCGTGCCCCTCACTGCCACTGTGTTTGTGCATACCCCTCACTGTCCCCATGTGTGTGCGTGCCCCTCACTGTCCCCGTGTGTGTGCGTGCCCCTCACTGTTCCTGTGTGTGTGCGTGCCCCTCACTGTTCCTGTGTGTGTGCGTGCCCGTCACTGTCCCTGTGTGCCCCTCACTGTCCCAGTGTGTGCCCCTCACTGTCCCAGTGTGTGTGCCCCTCACTGTCCCAGTGTGTGTGCCCCTCATTGTCCCCGTGTGTGTGCCCCTCACTGTCCCCATGTGTGCGTGTGCCCCTCACTGTCCCCGTGTGTGTGTGTGCGCCCCTCACTGTCCCCGTGTGTGTGCGCCCCTCACTGCCCCATTTGTGTGTGCGCCCCTCACTGTCCCCGTGTGTGTGTGCGCCCCTCACTGTCCCCGTGTGTGTGTGCCCCTCACTGTCCCCGTGTGTGTGCCCCTCACTGTCCCCGTGTGTGTGCCCCTCACTGTCCCCGTGTGTGTGCGTGCCCCTCACTGCCATTGTGTGTGTGCATGCCCCTCACTGTCCCCGTGTGTGTGCGTGCCCCTCACTGTCCCTATGTGTGTGCGTGCCCCTCACTGTCCCCGTGTGTGTGCGTGCCCCTCACTGTCCCCGTGTGTGTGCGTGCCCCTCACTGTCCCCGTGTGTGTGCATGCCCCTCACTGTCCCCGTGTGTGTGCGTGCCCCTCACTGTCCCCGTGTGTGTGCGTGCCCCTCACTGTCCCCGTGTGTGTGCGTGCCTCTCACTGTCCCCGTGTGTGTGTGCGTGCCCCTCACTGTCCCCATGTGTGTGCCCCTCACTGTCCCCATGTGTGTGCCCCTCACTGTCCCCGTGTGTGCGTGTTCCCCTCACTGTCCCCATGTGTGCGTGTTCCCCTCACTGTCCCTGTGTGTGCGTGTTCCCCTCACTGTCCCCGTGTGTGCGTGTTCCCCTCAATGTCCCCGTGTGTGCGTGACCCCTCACTGTCCCTGTGTGTGTGTCCTCACTGTCCCCATGTGTGTGTGTCCTCACTGTCCCCATGTGTGTGTGTCCTCACTGTCCCCATGTGTGTGTCCTCACTGTCCCCATGTGTGTGTGTCCTCACTGTCCCCATGTGTGTGTGTGTGTGTGTGTCCTCACTGTCCCTGTGTGTGTGTCCTCACTGTCCCTGTGTGTGTGTCCTCACTGTCCTCATGTGTGTGTGTGTGTGTGTGTCCTCTCACTGTCCCCGTGTGTGTTTGTCCCCCTCACTGTTCCCGTGTGTACGTTGTGCCCCCGTGTGTACATTGTCTCCCCAGTGCCCCGTGTGTGCGTTGTCCCCCCCAGTGCCCCCGTGTGTACGTTGTTCCCCCCCAGTTCCCCCGTGTGTACGTTGTCCCCCCCAGTGCCCCCGTGTGTACATTGTCCCCCCCAGTGCCCCCGTGCGTACGTTGTCCCCCCAGTGTGTACGCTGTGCTCCCCCCCAGTGTGTATGCTGTGCTCCCCCCCCCAGTGTGTACGCTGTCCCCCCCAGTGCCCCCGTGTGTACACTGTCCCCCCCCCCAGTGCCCCCGTGTGTACACTGTCGTGATAATAAAAACTATATCACTCACTTTGTCCCCCTCCTGCACTCCTGGCACCACCAGAGCCTGAAATTAGGTGCCGAGATTGAAAGTGACAGTGAGGAGGAGATCCCGGAATGGATCCCAGGCGGCGCAGCAGCAGGAGGGCCGTGACAAGCAGATGCAGCAGGGAACAACAAACATATTGCCTCTCGGCAATATTCAGGCGCTGCGTATGTTCTCCCTCTTCAAATAAAGCAGCAGTTACGTTTAGGGATTGTCAGTCCCAATGTAAAAGCAAAAAAAAAAAGAGAAATGGAAACTGCGCTATTTGAGGAATGATTCTACAATCAATTGTTGGAAATGGTATAAATTTAATCACATAAATATTTTACATATAGGATATAATTAATAAAATAGCAATAAATTAAAATTACATACAGTGTACACTTAATAACCGGTTGGGGGATTGTAACTGTGCATAGCTGGCACTTAACGGCTCCACTTGTGGGGTGGGCCCTTTTTCTCTGAATAAGTGTCCCCGCTTTATCTACCTATTTGTGGGTATAGTTGGCTTACTCCTCGGACAGTGTTCATGGGAAATGGAGGAATTGCAGTCAAAGAGAGTCACTCACATATCTGGGATAGTGTCCACTTATCCTGATAGAGCTTTTATGTGGTCCCCGTGAGTCGATCGTTGCTGCTTGATCTCCTTAATGGATCCCGAATGCTGTTTCTTGGTCCGATACTTTAGGAGTCCCGGGTGCAATGGAATTCACCCAATTTGTAATCCACAATGTAGAGGTAGAGTGGGGGCGCTGTACCACTCTACCTCTACATTGTGGATTACAAATCGGAAAGGACCAGACCAGCACTCAGTTTGTAGTGAAAAAAAACGTATGTATTCAAGTAAAGTACAACATAGTCATGAGTAGACAGCAGGGCTGACCCGACAGCCGTTTCAACCGGAACCCTGTCCGGTTTTCTTCAGGGGTGACAGAATGAACAAAGCAAGTTTAAATAGCAGATAAACAGGCGCCAAAAACCGCCTTGAGCCTCGGCACCGGGAGCTGTCAATCAGGACCACGGGCGGTGTGCAGAGGTTTGTTTATGGTAACCTAGTTACCAAGGGGGTGTGCGGGCGCGTCATCAGGGAACCCCCGTGACGTATCTTGCAGTTGTTCCTGCGTCCCATTGCCTAGGTTCTGTGCGCAACCATGTCATACTGTGGGGAAGCGCTGATGGGTGACAGGCGCGCTGAACTCCCAGTGTGAGTGAACTAAGGCAGTGAGGAGAGGTATGGTGCTTAAGGGGACAAGATCGTGGACCAGGGAAATGGGGAGGGTTGGTGAGAGAGTACATCTGATGAGCTACTGTGAGCTAGTCGACACACGGCGGTGTCGGCTCCTGCTACTTAGCAGAGTATGCAATGCATTGAACGGGCGTAGTGCGTGCTGCGGGCTGGTGTATAAGTGGAAAATACAAGCATGACATCTGGTGAGCTAATCGACACACGGCGGTGTCGGCTCATAATCTTAAGCACTCGGCGGTGCCTCATAGTAATTGTATAACATGCATGACACTACTACAAAGGACATGTGTTTGTTTTGCATTTAAAAGGATGTGGTTACAGGTGTGGTAACCACGTATGGCCCCCGCACCTGAACACACCTGTGAAGGATGTACTATGAATGTTGGTAGATGTGTAACTTGCTATGTGATAGCAAGAGTTTTTTAACCCACTTGTGAACAAATGATGGTCTCTGGTCGATGTACAAGAGTCAATGAGGCGAGCTCCTCCCCTCCTGAATTGTGCACTTTCACTTACAGCCAGTTGTCACACACACAAAGAGTTTCATCAGTGACACAACCGATTTCTTACGAAGACTTAATACGATAACAACCTTGCCTGAAGACACGCTGCTGGTCACACTTGATGTGTCCAGCCTATACACGAACATTCCCCATGACCTGGGGATCAAAGCCAATCGCGAATTTATTATCAAGAGCGAACACTACTCTGGCCCTCCAGTGGACTACCTTACCCTGCTTATGGAAGTCATATTAAACAAAAATTATTTCCTCTTTCTCAACAGTTTCTTTCTGCAGCGCCAGGGCACTGCGATGGGGTCCAACATGGCCCCATCGTATGCCAACCTATTTATGGCGGCCTATGAAGAACTCCATATCTATGGGAATCAAGAATTCTGGCAACATATTGGACTATATGTAAGATACATAGACGACCTATTTATACTGTGGACTGGGGGCGAGAGTACCCTACTGAAATTTGTTGACCATTTGAATTCCCTCCCAGGCAAAATAAGATTCACCATAAACTTCAGTAGTAGTAGTAGTAGTACGTTTATTTATAAGGCGCCACAAAGTGTCCGCAGCGCCGTATATAGCAAACAAAAACAAAAAAACAAATTACAAGGTAACGTACAGGGTGTGTAGAAAGATACAGTATAAATAGGGGTATAGCTGGTAGAACTAAAATCAGCATCAGTTCAGAAGTAGGTGTCAAAATAGTCAAGGATACCGAAGATGAAGTAGAGGAAGGGAAGAACAGGACAGGAGCACAGGTGAGGTAATGAGGTAGGGTGAGTACGTGAGGAAGGAGGGCCCTGCTCATAAGAGTTAACATACTAAAAATAGGTGGGTGGACGAACGAAATACAATAGGATAAGTAGGAACGGAGGGGAACGGAGGCAGGATAGGAGGATCAAAAGAGGTTAGGAGGAGGGATAGGCTAGTCGAAAAAAGTGGGTTTTGAGGGAGCGCTTGAAGGAGGTAAGGGAATCAGATAGCCTGATGGGTGGCGGGAGGTTGTTCCAGTGCAGGGGGGCAGCGCGAGAGAAATCTTGGACACGGGAGTGGGAGGAGGTGATTAGGTGAGAGGTCAGTCGGCGGTCAGCGATGGAGCGAAGAGGACGGGAGGGAGTGTGGATAGAGATCAGTGAAGAGAGGTAGGGAGCTGTGGAGGAGGAGAGAGCCTTGTAGGTGGTGGTGAGGAGTTTAAAGAGAACTCGGAAAGGAATGGGGAGCCAGTGAAGAGATAAACAGAGGGGGGAGGCGGAGGTAGAGCGGCGGGAGAGGAAGATGAGCCTAGCAGCAGCGTTAAGAATGGATTGGAGAGGTGCGAGGCGGGTGAGAGGTAGCCCAGAGAGAAGGATGTTGCAGTAGTCAAGGCGGGAGATGACAAGAGAGTGAATGAGAATTTTGGTCGCGTCAGTGGAGAGAAATGGTCTGATGCGTGAGATGTTGCGTAGGTGAAAGCGGCAAGACTGTGAGAGAGCACGAATGTGGGGGGTGAAAGAGAGGGAGGAGTCAATGATGACACCGAGGCAGCGCGTTTGGTCGGTGGACGTGATCTCGGTTTCACCAATGCTGATGGAGATAGTGGGAGAAGAGGGGATGTTAGGGGGATGGAAGATTAGAAGTTCAGTTTTAGCCATGTTTAGTTTCAGGAAGCGTTGGGTCATCCAGGCTGAGATGGCCGTGAGGCATTCGGAGACCTTGGACAGAAGTGATGGGGATAAGTCGGGGGAGGAGAGATAGATTAGGGTATCATCAGCATAAAGGTGGTAATGAAAACCATAGGAGCTGATGAGGGTGCCCAGAGAGGTGGTGTAGAGGGAGAAGAGGAGAGGGCCAAGGACTGACCCTTGGGGAACACCGACTGGCTGGGGGGTAGTAGGAGAGGAGGAGCTCGGAGTGGAGACGGAGAAGGAGCGATCGGAGAGGTATGAGGTGAACCAGGAGAAGACCGTGCCAGTGATGCCAAAGGAGCGGAGGGTGTTGAGCAGGAGAGGGTGGTCAACAGTGTCAAAGGCAGCCGACAGATCAAGCTGGATGAGGATAGAGAAGAGGCCTTTGGATTTAGCCGATAGTAGATCGTTAGTGACTTTGGTCAGGGCAGTTTCAGTGGAATGTAAAGGGCGGAACCCGGATTGGAGGGGGTCTAGAATGGAGTTAGCAGTAAGGTGGCTTAGGAGACGATTATAGGTCAGACGTTCTAGGAGTTTGGAGGCAAAAGGGAGGAGGGAGATGGGCCTGTAGTTGGATGGAGAGTTGGGGTCCAGATTTGTTTTTTTGAGAATTGGGGAGACAAGAGCGTGTTTGAAGGAGGAAGGGAAGATCCCAGAGGATAGGGAAAGATTAAAGAGGTGAGCCAGGTGAGAGCAGACTGATGGACTGAGACGACGGATAATATTGGAGGGGATAGGATCAAGCGGGCAGGTGGAGGGAGAAGCGGATTGAAGGATAGAGTGGACTTCAGCAGCAGTGGTGGGGTAAAATGAGGACAGGGGTTGGAAGGAGGGGAGTGGAGATGTAGGAGGGGAGGAGGGAGAGGGTGAGGTCATGGCAGCAGTGATGGCAGTCCTGAGAGAGGAGATTTTGGTTGAAAAGTAGGTAGCAAAATCAGCGGCTACGATGGAGGACGGAAGAGCTGGAGGAGGGGGGGAGAGCAAGGAGTTGAAGGTGGCGAAGAGCCTGCGGGGATTGGATGATTGGGAAAGGATGAGGGACTTAAAGTAGGATTCCTTGGCCAGAGCAAGGGCAGAGCTGAAGGAGGAAAGAATGAATTTGAAATGGAGATAATCCGCAAGGGAGCGTGATTTCTTCCAGAAGCGCTCAGCAGTGCGAGAGCACTTTTTAAGGAATCGGGTGATAGGTGAGTGCCACGGTTGGGGGTTGGAGCATCGAAGGGGGATAGAGGAGGGAGGGCAGGCAGAGTCAACATAGAGGAGGGAGGGCAGGCAGAGTCAACATCAGCTATCTTGATGTGAGTGTTTCCCTTACGAATGGACTAATCACTACTAAGGTCTTCACCAAGAGCACGGACAAATATACTCTCCTGCATGCTGATAGCTTTCACCCTGATGCATTGAAAAATGGCTTACCATTCTCACAGATGATGAGAGTGTGCCGCATCAACTCTGACCCAGAAAATTTAATGCAGGCATTGGCCAGTATGGGCCAACGCTTCCTAGATAGAGGCTATAGGAAGACCGAAGTAGACAATGCCCTACAAAGGGTTCTCAAACTGAAAAGAGAGACACTACTTGCCCAAAAGAAAAGTGACGTCAAGCAGGGTGAGGGGAGACTCAACTTCTGTAGCACGTATACGGTGGCGTCAAGGCATATCAAATCCAAGGTCCTTGAACATTGGCACCTGTTAGCAACAGACCCCACACTCGAACCAGTTCTCAAAGTGCCACCCAGATTTGCATACAGACGAGGTCCGAACCTGAAGGATATGCTAGTGGTAACTGACATTAGCAATAACATTGCCCCCCAAAAAAACTGGCTGACACGAAAAAATGGAGTTTACAGATGTCCCGGTTGCAGCAACTGCCAATTCTTGGTGACTGGCAACAAATTCAAAAACCCTACGGATGGTGCTGAGTATATCATGCGCCATAGGCTAGATTGCAATAGCCGATATGTCATTTATGCTTTGATTTGTCCTTGCAACCTGATCTATGTGGGCAAAACCACGCGAATGATTAAAGAACGCGTCAGTCAACATAGATCTTCGATCAAAAAATGCTTCATCCCTAGCAAGGAACAATTGGACCTTAAACATTTACCAGTGGCTAGACACTTTTTGGAGTACAAACACAACGTTGGGCAGCTGAAATGCCATCTGATTGACCACATACCACCACTGAGACGTGGTGGAGACCGTGACAAGCGACTCCTACAACGTGAACTTAAGTGGATCTTTCGACTGAAGACATTGGCCCCTCTAGGACTCAATGAGGACTGGAAAATGGGATGCTTTTTGTAATCCCGTCACGAACAGTGCCTGAGTGTACTTTACTCATTGACTCATGTACATCGACCAGAGACCATCATTTGTTCACAAGTGGGTTAAAAAACTCTTGCTATCACATAGCAAGTTACACATCTACCAACATTCATAGTACATCCTTCACAGGTGTGTTCAGGTGCGGGGGCCATACGTGGTTACCACACCTGTAACCACATCCTTTTAAATGCAAAACAAACACATATCCTTTGTAGTAGTCTATATTTTGGATGATGCATGGTCTGGTTCAATGTGGACATTAATGGCAGCGCCGCCGAGTGCTTGCCACCTTATACAATTGTCATGCATGTTATACAATTACTATGAGGCACCGCCGAGTGCTTAAGATTATGAGCCGACACCGCCGTGGGTCGATTAGCTCACCAGATGTCATGCTTGTATTTTCCACTTATACACCAGCCCGCAGCACGCACTACGCCCGTTCAATGCATTGCATACTCTGCTAAGTAGCAGGAGCCGACACCGCCGTGTCCTCCGTGCCTGGCGTCCTTCCCAGCGTGCTCTAGCTCCGACTTCCCATACGGCGCGTCACTTCCGCTGGCTGCGTCAGAGCCGGCACCCGGCTGTTGCCTCGGTTACCACGGGCTTCAGGGACGCACTTGGGGACAACCTGTAAACATACACAATATACATATCAAAAAAAGACCAAATTTGTGCATTATACATTATGCAACCACTGAATTCTCAAATATTGCGGTTGTCTCTCTCAAAGTGCCATTCTTTGACTTCGTGATTAGAGGACTGTGTCCATGAACACAGAATAATTTAAACTTTAAAGTGACAGTGCTTATATGAAAAATCGTGAAAAATTTGTATAAAAATATATAAAGAAGAATGTAAAAAAATGAAAAATGTGTGCAGTGTATTCACTTGTTGTATCCTGACGAAGGGGGCAAGACCTCCGAAACGTAGATTAAAAGGCTTTTTCACCACAGTACTAAGTGTTGACAGTCCCTGAGTGCCGCCGCCGACAAGGAGCATATACCAGTGGAATTCCACCACGGAGGGCACCTGGGCAAGACACCCCGTCGCAGGGGCAACAGAGTGCCGGGAGCAAGATTGTATATATCATACGCTGAGCTGCAGCCCCGCTTGGTGTATTTCCAAGGCACCTGGACTTTTTTTACAGTTCTACATTTACCAGCACATCCCGTTCATCAGTGATTGGCATTACCTGTGTCTGCTAATAATACACTGGCAGAAGGAACATCCTACGCCATGGCGGGTGCTAATGCTGCAAGTCAGGACTTTACTGCTTATTCACTGCAATGTGATACATATGACACTCTCAGCTTCTCGGATATAGAGGCTGATAGAATCCTGAACAAAGAACCAGTCTTTCAAGAGGTGGGGGAGGTACCTTCAGACGAGATCTACAAGGAGCTATACCGGCTCAGAAAAAGAGAGTTGGACTATCAATACCATAGTCGCACTTTGTCCGATTATTACCGGGCTAAGCAAATCCCCCGGGGATTTAGAGTGCACAACATGCCCACTATAGGCAGGTACAATGTCAATTTTTGCAAAAGATGGATCTCAATATTGAATAAGTGCTCCATGGATCTGATCCTCCTTGTGATCGAGGAGGCGACCAGGGAGCATGCGGTTACAAAGGAGAAGGCGGCAGCATTTGAATTGGAGCATCTGGCCAAACTAAGAAGTGACACTACAGAGAATTATGTCACCAAGCTCCAAAAGCAGATCGACCAATATCGGGTGGAACTGCTTAGATACAAGCGGGAAAAACTTGTGAAAGTACAGCAGGACTATGCCCAGCATAGGGTATATGCTTGGTTGAACAACACCCCAAATACCAATAGGAAAGCGGGGATCCCGCCATACCGCCGCCGTAGGCAGTTTCAAGAAAATAGACCATCCAGTACATCAGCCAGTGAGATGGAGGAAATGGCACCTGGTCCGTCCACACCAACGCCGGCAGTCCCTTTAGGGGCGCGCACCCGAGTATCTCGGGAACCCCGAGGTCGTGGAAGAGGTGCACCAGACGGGGGGGTCAGAAGTGGCGGCAAACGGGCAGCCAGGAAGCGGAAGTAAATAACATGTTCAACTTGTCCTCCACCCCGCTCACACAGGACGAACAGAGAGTCTTGAGCAGGGGATTATCATTCGTCCCTACACATCACAGGGATGAATTTCGCTGGAAAGTGGACATGTTTAAATTTAACCAGTCACTGAAACTGAAGAAGCATTTTGCAAAAACGCCACAAAATGGCAATAGTGAAAAATTACCCCCAACCATACAGAAGCTGGGTCCAAAATCCAAATTTGAACCAACTTCCTACAATGCGTCAATTAAGACCTTTAATCGCATGGTGGAGAAAGAGGGTGCAGATGTCCACCCCAAAGTTCGAAATAATCTGCCTAAAGGACAGCAACTGGCCTTACAGTCATTGAGCAAGCGCGAGGATATAATAATCCGCAGTGCGGATAAAGGCGGGGCAACCGTTATACAGGACACTGCGGATTACATTCGAGAATGTGATCGGCTCCTAGGGGATTCTGACACGTATGCCATCTTGGACTCAGACCCCACGTTACAATACCAGAAGGAACTGAAAGATTTCCTCAAAAATGCGCTTGACGACCAAATCATCTCCATTACAGTGTTCAATAAATTGTTCAATGAGTATCCAGTGGTTCCGATCTTTTATAGCATACCAAAGATCCACAAGGATACCAAGAATCCTCCAGGGCGCCCCATTGTGTCAGCTAGGGGGTCCCTGTGTGAGGCATTGGCGATCTATTTAGATGTATATCTACAGCCTTGCATTCAAAAATTGCCATCATATTTGAAGGATTCTGGGACACTGTTACATAAATTAACAGATTTGAGTGAGGTGCCTCCTGGGATGATAATGGCCACCATTGATGTCACCAGTCTCTACACCTGCATACCGCATGCGGCGGGTTTACAGGCGGTGAGGAGACTGGTGACAGGTAATCGACACTATGAGGGTCCAGAGGTAGACTTTTTTGTGTCGTTATTGGAATTTACCATGTTGCACAATTACTTTATGTTTAATGGCAGATACTATCGGCAGGTCACAGGGTGTGCCATGGGGTCCCCTGTGGCACCGTCCTTTGCCAATGCCTTCATGTGGGAGGTGGAAGGCAATTTATTTCTGACTAACCCTTTGACCACTCCTTATGTGTTTTTATACTATAGGTATATTGACGACCTCCTGCTTTTTTGGCAGGGTACAAAAGAAAGTTTGGTAGAGGTTATTAACACACAGAATGAGTCTGATAGCCCGGTCAAGTTGACCATGTCAATCAGTGACTCAGAAGTTAACTATTTGGACATAAGTATCAGGATCTCGGCAGGTGTGATTCAAACCACCTTATTTGCAAAGGCCACTGATCGAAACACACTGTTAAGCCATGACAGCTTTCACCCTATAGCTACCATCAAGGGATTGCCATACTCTCAGTTCATCAGAGTATGTAGGGCCGCCAGTGAGGTAAAAGAAAGGGAACACCAATTGGACCTCATGGTCATAAAATTCCTACAAAGAGGTTATCCGCATAAAGAGCTGATGTGTGCCAAGGCTAGGGCATTGGCACAAAATAGAAACGACCTCTTAAAGACACACCAGGAGGTCAACAACAGTAAAATGATACCCTGGGTACAGGAATATAACACCAAGAGCCAACAGGTCAGACAAAAAGCAAAATCCCTATGGCCCATTTTGACTACTGATAAAGAGTTGCCTTTTAAACAAACTAAATTGGTCCCCAGCTACACTAGAAGTGCTAACATCAAAGATCTAGTGGTAAAAACTGATGTCAGTAAATTTAAAAACCCGCAACCACAGCATTTTTTAAGTAGAAAAAATGGGTGTTTTCGCTGTCTAGGGTGCACAACGTGTAACTACCTAGCTATAGGAGACACGATTCTGCACCCACACTCCGGCAAGCGCATCCCCATTAGATGGCCCTTGACCTGTTCATCTAAATTTGTTGTCTATGTTATCATCTGCCCATGCGGGTTATACTATGTTGGCAAAACTGAGTGTCAGTTTAAGACCCGCATGGCGCAACATAGGACAGCGATACGGGCAGCGATACAAACTGGCAAGAGCGACCAACCTGTCGCCCGCCATTTTGTTGAAAAGAAACATGGGATGGCCACATTACAGTATAAAATCATCGATCAGGTCCCATTTAATATCAGAGGGGGCAATAGGGCAAAAAAATTATTGCAAACAGAGTCACGGTGGATATTCCGCCTTGATACAATATTCCCTAGAGGACTTAATGACTCCCTGGGGTTGATCCATTTTTTGTAAAAAGATGTAGATAACCACTGGTCAGACCATGAGAATATTGAATATGTCATGAATTCATTAAGTAATTTGGGATAATAAACCTTTTTAGAGCCTGGCTCAAGACAATAGCAGCATAGGCGCCCAAAAAGCGTAGCAGCTCCTTTAAGCACACAGGTACAGAGGAGAAAAACCATCATACACCCTCTAGATACAGTAGCCACCAGTGTTTATTTGTAAGTAGTCCGGTGACATGACTAGGACTTAACAGTAGAAAGAACCGATAGATCACTGGTGGTTAGTGTCAGTTTGCTTAACCCCATGACTCTAGGGACATGGGAATAAGTTTTTTTATATTTCTAATACCCCTCTTACTTGGTAGTGAGCCATCATACTGGGAGGTATATTTTTGTTATATATTTTTTTCATTTTTTTATATTCTTCTTTATATATTTTTATACAAATTTTTCACGATTTTTCATATAAGCACTGTCACTTTAAAGTTTAAATTATTCTGTGTTCATGGACACAGTCCTCTAATCACGAAGTCAAAGAATGGCACTTTGAGAGAGACAACCGCAATATTTGAGAATTCAGTGGTTGCATAATGTATAATGCACAAATTTGGTCTTTTTTTGATATGTATATTGTGTATGTTTACAGGTTGTCCCCAAGTGCGTCCCTGAAGCCCGTGGTAACCGAGGCAACAGCCGGGTGCCGGCTCTGACGCAGCCAGCGGAAGTGACGCGCCGTATGGGAAGTTGGAGCTAGAGCACGCTGGGAAGGACGCCAGGCACGGAGGACAGGGGAGGAGACGCATGGGGTAAGTGTATTTAATGTGTGCAGTGTATTCACTTGTTGTATCCTGACGAAGGGGGCAAGACCTCCGAAACGTAGATTAAAAGGCTTTTTCACCACAGTACTAAGTGTTGACAGTCCCTGAGTGCCGCCGCCGACAAGGAGCATATACCAGTGGAATTCCACCACGGAGGGCACCTGGGCAAGACACCCCGTCGCAGGGGCAACAGAGTGCCGGGAGCAAGATTGTATATATGCATATATATATATATATACATATATACATATATATATACATATATATATATATATATGTGGTATATATTGGTGGAGATAGGAATGAGTCCCCCACCCCAGTATGGAGATAATTAAAGATATTACGTTGGTGGTATAGTGATATTCGCCCCCCAAACATTGGTGGCACAGTGGGAAAAAAATATATATACTTACCTACTCTGAAAACCAGCATCGCGGGTCTGTCCCGCAGCGTCATCAGGAGGGACGTCTGTCTCCGGCGGTGTGACGTCATCGGCTCGGCGGTGGTCTCCGGCGGTGCCTGTCATCGGGATCAGCGGCGGCAGTGGTGTCCGGACTCTCAGGTGCAGCGGCGGCGTTCAGCGGGGCTTCAGTCGCTCAGAACAGCCCTGCTCATCTGCCCGCAGCCACACATGCGGGAGATGAGCAGGAGCTTTCTGAGCGACTGCTCTGAATTGTACAGCCCGTCCGTTCTGAATCTTTGACAGGTTCAGAACGGCGGGTGCGCGCATGTAAATCGCTGTGTGGGCAATATACACAGCGATTTACATGCATTTTCAGGCATTTTCTGAGCAATTTAGTAAAATCGCTCAGAAAATGCATGAAAATTGTGCTGTGTGTGGGGGCCTTTACAGTGTGTGCGATAATCAATACATAGATATAAGATTTAGGGGCAGATTTATTAAGCTTGGAGAAGAGATAAACTGGAGATAAAGCGGAGAAAAGGTAAAAGGAGATAAAGCACAGCCAATCAGCTGTGTTTGAAAAAGACAATTGGGAGTTGATTGGCTGGTGCTTTATCTCCTTTTACCTTTTCTCCGCTTTATCTCCAGTTTATCTCTTCTCCAAGCTTAATAAATCTGCCCTTTAAAATGGGTGAAAATTAAATGGAATTGCCGTGATGTCCAATGAATCCATAATTGTAGATGTTGTTTATCCATGACAATAGCAAGTGAGGCAACCAACATGGGTGCATTACCTCTATATAGATTAAGGTGGGCAGTAAATGTGTTTAGTGTTATTAAAATACAGAACAATCATAGCAAAAAGCGATCAGGAAATAAGGAGTACGGTGGTCATTGTGGTTGGACCTAGGGTCTGTATAATGTAGATTTTTTTTCAGGGGACCAAGAAAAAAAATATAGAATGTTTGGTCAAATATTTTAAGTAGCATATGGAAACTTACACTATAAATGGCATGCTCTAAGATTTAGAGTCCAGTGGCGTCACTGGGGTTGGTTGCAACTGTCTTGTATTCGCAAATTCACGTCCTCTGGTGTATGATGTTTTGGGGGAAAGATGGTGTTCAGTCCCCAGGACTCTTTATGGGGCAATCAGTTTGGTCTATGGACATTGAAGAAGTGACTTCTTTTTTGCCCCCTTTAGTCTACACTGGCAGATATGTCATTAGGCTTGCCATGTATGTACCCAGAAGTAAAGTGATAGCATTAGCTTTCTTCATAAGGACAGGGATTTCTCTCAGTACCTGAAGAATGATACATTTTGGCAACACTTGTGATTTCTGCAATGTGAAAGAATCACGAATGCTGAGTAAGCAGTGAGAGAGCATAAACCGCTGATGGGTTCTCCAGGTTACACTTGGAAGGTCATGTGATATTCTAATCAGGATGGGCACAAGGCCTATCAGAGGAGTGGGAGGGTTTTAGACAGTGTAAGAAAAGTCTCATGCTAGATGTGAAGCTTCCTGTTACGATCCGCCTCCAGCGGATCGGTGTAATGTGCAGTTGTTCATATTCTGTGTGTAGTTTTATGTTTTTCCCTGGATTCTGCTCCCTGGGTTTATCCCAGCCTGTGTGTGTGTGTTTACTCACTGGTGGCCTCCAGTGGTCAGCCTGGGCCATTGCAGCTTACTTTTAGTGCTGTGTTATCAGGACTCAGGTGTCTTAATTAGGCAGTGCTCACCTATAGGCAATGTATAATCAGCACCACATTGTGCTCAATATAAAAACCCTCTGCTCACTCACTCCCTTGCCAGTTATACTGTTCAGTTCCATACTGTTTAGTTCCACACTGTCCAGCTTCCAGCCAGTTTATGTCCAGTCTGTATCCCGGTCTTGCTGTGTCCCTGCCGGTCTGTTGTGATCCCTGGATCCTGAAGTGCTGTTCAGTGGTGTTCCTGGTCCCTGCTGGTTAACACTCGTCTGTCCAGTCTGTTTGATGTACCGTGTACCCAGAGTGTCATCCCCGTGATCCAGTGTACCTGTTCTGGGTTGTCCTGCAAGGCTGTGCTGCGGTGTCCCAACTTCTCAGCTGCATAACATCTCTCAGCTAAGTTGGGGATTACCCACCTGTCTATTGCTTTATATGGTTACAGTTGCTTATTACATCTCAGTGTATTGTTACACCTACACCCTGTATTGGCACTATTGGTACCGGTGCATTCATTTTCATTTTGTGTCATCTGCTGAGCATTGTTGCTCCCCTGGGGTTTCTGGGAGTTCCCCGTTTCTTGCGTGTTTTAGTTAGCTTGTCCCCTTGCTCTCTCCTGGCCTCGGCGGACGTGTTGTCCATACATAAGACCTGCCTGTAGCGGAGTGGGGCGGACCTAATTCGCCCTTCAGCCGAGACGGGCCCAGGTGAAGCCTAGCCCTGCACACGTCCGTCGATTCCAGCCAGAGGCAACGGAGTTAGGTTGGCAGGGACACTCCCAGAACCCTTACACTTCCTCTGTCCGGAAAAGCTTCTGAACAGGCAAGAGCTGCTCTGCAGCATACAGTGATTTACACTTTTATTTACACATATTCTAACATTTCTCTCTGTATCTCCTCTCTCTCTTTACTTTACCCCTCTCAGCTTTACTACCCTCTGTCTCTCTTTGATCCTACTGATCATAATGTCCCGGCCACGTAGAGCCTCCCCCCGCCCGTCTTATGGATGCCCCATACCTGTCTGGGGGGGCCGCGGGGCCTAGCGCTGACATCCCTGGTGGTTCCAGTGGGGACCGGAGGTGAGTGTGGCATGGTCCGGCGGCTCCCGAGCCGGTCGTGGCTCCCGGACAGACAGATGGCGCGTCCTGGGCAGCCGGGGGGTTCAGGCAGGGATAGAGCCTGTGGTGCATCTGATCGCGGGAGCGGGCTAGGCCCCCGTCACACCGCGGCGCACCCTGATGACGCCGGTACAGAGTCCGGTAGGCCGGGATTGTGGCCTTCCAGCCGGGCTCGCGCTGGCGGGTCCGGGGGGCCGGGTGTCTTGACCCCAGCAATGCTGGGCACCCCACTACTGTACAGCACCGTGGTTAGGGGCAGGGGGAGGGCCATCCCTTCTCAGGGCCCCATGCGCCCATCTGGCATCCCCATATTGGCAACTAGGTTGCCTCTAGGGGGTCTCCCCTCTGGAGTCCCCCTCCCCACCGATTCCAGGCCGGCTAGGGGCCGGGGCGGGCCAGGGGCGCAGGTCATGGGCAAATTCAGGCCACTAGGGGGAATTTGGGCTCGGCAGGGCCCCCAGGCATCCCCATTATCCCAAGGGCCACAGGGGTGATGTCCCCTTTGCGCATAGCCAGGCGCCAATTGCTCAGGAGATCCAGGCTGGTCCCGCAGCGCTGTGCCCCTGCACCTGCCCCTCCTGCAGCTGTCCCAGCAGTCGCTGCCCCTCTACCTGCGGCTGCAGATGGGGGGTGCAGCAATTTATGGCCCTGCTGTCTAACCTCATTAATCAGGTTCCCACACAAAGTGGGGCGACTCTTGCTAGTAGTCAGGCCCCTGCTGCCCTTTCCGGGATGCCTACCCTATCTCAACCAGTGGTGGCGGGTCCTTCCACGTCGTCCGGTGGTCCTACTCCCCTCAACTCTATGACTGTCGTTGAGTCAGGAACTCCTCCGGTGGGGATCGTGGACACTCCTGCTCAGATGAGCCTCGTGCCAGTGGAGGGCACTTCAGGTGGGTCAGCTGCGAACCGGCGGAGGCATAGGGCTGCGCGTACTTCCTCCTCTTCTGGCGGGTCCGACTCGGGAACGTCGGGAGAGGAGGGTGGCTGAAAATCCCGCAGACGGCGTCAACACTGACGCCGTCGGCACTCCAGCTCCAGTGATAGTTCAGGGTCCCCACTGTTCCCTAGGGGTCAGGTGGTCCACTGCGAAAACACGGCCGTGCTCAGGGGTTTGCGGCGCAGCGTACAAGAAAGGATGGTACTTCTTTACTTTCACGGCGCCACTAGATTAGGACAGATAGGATATCGCGGTCATCGCGGGCATTGAATGCACAAAAAAATCGGGTGCGACGCGATGCCCGCGATTTCCCATAGGGACCAATGTTAAATTTCTCAATTGACACGATTTTTCTGTTCAATGCCTCAATTGACACGATTTTTCCATAGGAATCAATGTTAAATGGCCCACAGAGGCCAAATAGACACCCTGAAGTGTGAAATGGCCCCCACAATTGTTACGCCACCCCACGATCAACGTGAACCCGAAGCGTGGCGAGCGCAGCGAGCCCGCGAGGGGCGGCGGTACGCGTCCTCCGACCTTTTCATACCCCCACTATCCACGTCGGCGTGGAGTTGAGAATAGTATAGTGTGGCGAGCGCAGCGAGCCACCGAGCCCGAAGCGTGGCGAGCGCAGCGAGCCCCACGAGGGGACGAGGATACCTGTGAAGCCCGCGAAGGGACGCGTTTACCTGTGAAGGTATCCGCGTCCGCTCGCCACGCTTCGGGCTCGGTGGCTCGCTGCGCTCGCGACACTATTCTATTCTCAACTCCACGCCGACGTGGATAGTGGGGGTATGAAAAGGTCGGAGGATGCGTACCGCCGCCCCTCGCGGGCTCGCTGCGCTCGCCACGCTTCGGGTTCACGTTGATCGTGGGGTGGCGTTAACAATTGTGGGGGCCATTTCACACTTCAGGGTGGCTATTTGGCCTCTGTGGGCCATTTAACATTGTTTCCTATGGAAAAATCGTGTCAATTGAGGCATTGAACAGTAAAATCGGGTCAATTGAGAAATTTAACATTGGTCCCTATGGGAAATCGCGGGCATCGCGTCGCACCCGATTTTTAGTGCATTCAATGGCCGCGATGCCCGCGATTTCTAGTGGCGCCGTGAAAGTAAAGAAGTACCGAAAGGATCAATGAAGGGAAGTACGTTAGCTTCTTTGCTATGACGGCCCAGGCGGAAAAGGAGTATTGTGCTGCAAAACGGTGAGGAGGTATTGGGGAGGAGGCCTACTGCACCTATCACCGGTGGCAAACAGGCATGTTTATGTTTGCGGCTTGTTACCTAGAAACAAGACCGCAGGAACACATGAATATGGTGCGCTACATGCACATGATTCATGGGATGTTCCTTTCCGAGGCCGACTCCTCCTGGCGCTCCTATGATGAGAACTTCCGACGTAAGCAGTCGGGTTCGGCCATCATGGATTCGGGTGTAAGGATGTGGAGATTTGGATGGGACAGAAGCCCTCCACCACTTCAGTTGCTACGCCAGCTCCCACCCCTGCCCCACGGAAATCCCCGGCCCCCTTTCGCGGTAGGGCGGGGGGAAACCCCGCCGGGCGTTGTTTCGCCTTCAACGGAGCAGGTTGCGCTTTGGGGGCTAGCTGTAAATTCAAACACGCATGCTCTAAGTGCTGGGGCAACCATTCCTTTAAGGAATGTAGGAAGGGAAAGCAGGGGGGAGCCCCCCAGGCAGCAGCGGCCGGGGGGACCCCTCAATAAGGCCCTTTCTCCTGTTCGGGTCGACCGCTTGGACAGCTGGCTGCGCCGGTACCCGAGTAGTGGGAGTCAGGTTTCCGCCTAGGATTCCACCTCCTCATACATGGGGAGGTTTTAGCAACTACACCCCGTAATTTAATATCAGCCATCCAGATGCCGGGGGTCGTGTTAGAGAAGTTGGCCAAGGAGGTGAGCATGGGTAGGATGGTTGGTCCTTTCCCGTCACCCCCTATTGAGAATTTGGTGCTCTACCCAGTCGGGGTGGTCCCCAAGAAGGCTACCAGCAAGTTTAGGCTTATCCAACACTTGTCCCACCCTCCGGGCAGCTCGGTGAACGATGCCATCCCTGAAGACTTGTGCCACGTGCGGTATCAGTCTTTCGAACAGGCGCTAGGGATAGTGCGCGGCCACTGCCGTGGGGCGCTGTTGGTGAAGGTTGACATTGAGTCGGCATTTCGCTTGCTCCCCCTCCCCCCGGAATCGTTTCGGTTCATGGGCTTTCGCCTTCCCACTTGGCTTTTATGTGGACAGGTGTTTGCCTATGGGCTGCTCGATTTCCTGCGACTATTTTGAGCATTTTAGCAGCTTTTTGCATTGTGCGTTGTGTCGGGTTCAGGGGAAAGGGGGGTAGCCCACTATTTCCTGTGTGTGGGCCCAGCTGATTCCCAGCGGTGCGGTTTTATACTGTCATGAGCTGAGATAAAGAGGGACTTACGCATTTGGCTTTCATTCCTGGAACAGTTCAACGGGGTCCTTCTTTGGCCGACACCCCCCGCACCAACGCGCAGTTGCAATTGTATACCGACGCGGCCGGTGGGGTGGGCTTCGGAGCCTTCTTGCACGGGTCATGGTGCGCCGCGCCGTGGCCTGTGGAATGGGTGACGGAGGGCCTCACCAAAAACTTGTTGCTGCTGGAGTTGTTCCCCATCATAGTCGCATTGGAGCTCTGGGGTGACAGGCTACGCGACTCCAGTATTAAATTCTGGTGCGACAACTTGGGTGTGGTGCACGCGGTTAACCGGCAAGGTTCAGCCTCCATGCCGGTGGTTCGCCTGCTTGCGCGTCTTGTTCTAAGATGCCTGCTGTTTAATATACAGTTTGTGGCACAACATGTTCCCGGGGTGGAGAACTACGTGGCAGACGCATTGTCCAGGGCCGACTGGGATAAGTTCCGGGCCCTGGCACCCGATGCCTCCTTTGTTGGTGAGCATTGTCCCTCTTATATTTGGCAGATGATCAGGCCGAAATGGAGGGGCTAGCCATGCGGGCTATCGCACCAAGGACGCTCCATTGCTATCAGGCAGGATGGCACGAGTGGGAGCAGTTACGGCTGTCCGCCCCACAGACAGGTAAGACAC
The DNA here is from genome assembly GCF_055691185.1 of Crinia signifera. Classification (NCBI taxonomy): domain Eukaryota; kingdom Metazoa; phylum Chordata; class Amphibia; order Anura; family Myobatrachidae; genus Crinia; species Crinia signifera. The sequence continues at coordinate 194,265,760 of NC_139221.1, forward strand.
CTGAAGCGGCCATGGTGGCCTTTGTTTGGAGTTTGTACTCCATTGGTCGCTCTGTCGCCTCCATGCGCAGGACTTTGGCAGGGGTGTCTTTTTTCTCCTCTTTGCAGGGTAGGGCGGACCCGTCCCGGTCATTCTTGGTGTCCAGGGCGGTGCGAGGATGGCGGTGAACTTCGCCGGCTCTCCCGGACTGCAGGCGCCCTATTGATATGTCGTTGCTTCCAGCATTGCTGGGTGCCCTGGGGGACATTTGCTGGCCTTCTTATGAGGTCCTTTTGTTCCGTACGGCGTATGTGATGGCCTATCACGGGGCCTTCAGGATAGGGGAGCTGGTGGCTCCGTCAAAACGAATGCCCTCACCACTGGCCGTGGATGACCTGGTGGTCCAAGCTGACTCTGTGCTATGTCACCTGCGATGTTCTAAGATGGACCAGGCTGGCAGGGGGCGGTGGCTGTCCTTGCTCCCGTGCACGGTGGACGGGGCGTGCCCCGTGGCGTTGGTCTCGGCCTTCGCTCAGGTGCGCCCAGACCTACCTGGCGCATGGCTGATGCATGAGGATGGGTTGCCGCTCACCAAGTACCAGTTTTGTCACGTCTTAGGGCGGGCGCTGGAGGCCACGGGTCTCGATCCAAAGGAATTTGGGTCGCATTCCTTTCGGATTGGGGCCGCTACCTCGGCGGCTGCGGAGGGCCGCTCCGATGCAGAGATTCAGTCTCTGGGTCGATGGCGCTCGGCAGCATTCCGAAGGTACATTCGGCCTACTCTATCTGTCACTTTTCACCATGGCCGACTGGACGCATAAGCGCTCACCAACTCCCGTGGGGGCCTTGAGGTGTGTTTTCGCATCCGCCTGGGGGCACAATTCGGCTTAATTACAATCTGGCATGGCGTACTTGTTAGTTTACTCCAGGCGGTGTGTTTTGTGCCTCAAGAGCTGGTCGCCACGGTTTTTCCTTCCTCTCTTCTAACATATGTGGTGCTTGTGTGCGGTGTGTCAGTTTGTCGACAGCTCCCTAACCTCTCTATACATATTTCAGGTCGACAGAATGTAAAGTCCATGTGGATGATGGGCCATTCTTTTGTTTTTTGGGCCTCGCAGGCGAACATCGCCTCTGATGTATGTGTGTTCCATCAGGCTGGGGAGGTTAGGTGGCTGGGTGAGAGAGGAATGAAATGGAGTGGACTGCAGGCTGGGCTGATTCGAGTCCTGCGGAGGTTTGGGGTCCTGAGAATCATTATATTCCACCTGGGTGGTAATGATTTATGGTGGGTATCTGCTCTTGAGCTACGCTCTGTGATTGTCCGGGACCTCCATATCATCGCGCAGTGTTTGCCAACATGTCGGTTGTTGTGGTCCTCCATTATATCCAGGAGAGTCTGGAGGAATGCTGTATCCTGCCCCCGCCTGGAGCGTTCATGGAAGAAGGTGAACGCTGCAGTTGAGAAGTATCTGCTGACCAATGGCGGGGGTGTTATTTTCCATGATGCCATCGGCTTTCAGCGGAGTGCGCTGTACAGAAGCGATGGTGTTCATTTGAGCCCGGAGGGCGTGGCTCTGTTTTTAGGCGATGTCTTTGACTGGTTGGACACACAGTGCTGAGCGTTTTGTTAGTTGGTGGCGGTGCTGCGGCGTAGGGCCTAGCTGTGGCGGTAAAGAACGGTCATCCTTGTAAGATCTCTGTGTGTGTAGATAGTGAGGTGGCGCTCTCCCTTGACATTGATGGTCATGGGCCATGCTTCTGTCCGGGGGATGGCCACCACCAGCCCGGGTGGATGACCAGGGAGAGTGATCATCAGCGATGGTGTGTATGGTAGACATCGTTAACCCCCACTTTCCTATAGTGACCGTTCTTTGGTGCCGCCACCATTTATAGTTAATTGTCAAAATAAATTTGACATTCATTTTGAATTGCCAGCACTTTGTGTCCGTGTCTTTTTTTATTAGATAAGTTAAGTTGTTAAGTTAAGTTAAGGTTTATGGTGAATTGTAAAGTGTGGACCTGGGGATACCCGATAGCGAGTTTAAGAATCACGAATGCTGAGTAAGCAGTGAGAGAGCATAAACCGCTGATGGGTTCTCCAGGTTACACTTGAAAGGTCATGTGATATTCTAATCAGGATGGGCACAAGGCCTATCAGAGTAGTGGGAGGGTTTTAGACAGTGTAAGAAAAGTCACATGCTAGATGTGAAGCTTCCTCTGTCCGGAAAAGCCCCACCCACCCTTCCCTATTTTCTCTCTTCGGCGGCGGTAAAGAACGGTCATCCTTGTAATATCTCTGTGTGTAGATAGTGGGGTGGCGCTCTCCCTTGACATCGATGGTCATGGGCCATGCTTCTGTCCGGGGGATGGCCACCACCAGCCCGGGTGGATGACCAGGGAGAGTGATCACCAGCGATGGTGTGTATGGTAGACATCTTTAACCCCCACTTTCCTATAGTGACCGTTCTTTGGTGCCGCCACCATTTATAGTTATAGTTAATTGTCAAAATAAATTTGACATTCATTTTGAAACGCCAGCACTTTGTGTCCGTGTCTTTTTTATTAGATAAGTTTAGTTAAGTTAAGTTAAGGTTTATGGTGAATTATAAAGTGTGGACCTGGGGATACCCGATAGCGAGTTTATTGGTCCAAAAGTTTCATTCCACAATCACATATTTAATGCATATTGTGATAATTATGCCCAATTTATAAACAGAAAACAGTAATAGCTTTAGATTTCCTTACCTTTGGGCTTGTTTTGGGACTATGACATAGTCTGAGTATCCATTCCTGTATAGAAGTGGGGTGTTTGCCTCAACCCAAACCCATTGCTCCTCATTTGTTCTCACTTTCAACAATGAAATTCCACCATCATCTGAATTCATTGCTATTGAGGATTGAAAAGATTAATTTGTCAATCATTGGTCAGCTTTGGGGATTAGCAATGCATGAATTTGTGAACAATCCTATTCAATAACGTAATTACACATGTCGTTTACAGAGATTTCACACACATTTTAGCGAATGGACTATAAGATTAGGTCTCTTATTAAAACTGTATATACTATGTAGATGCAAAAATACTGCTCCGACCATATCATTTTTATGAAATGGTTGCCACACTTGTTATTCCCATAGAGTCTTGTTTATCATAGGGTTAGTAACTTACTGTGTGAAGGGGGCATATAGGTTTTGAAACATATGCATTTATTTATAGATACTGTATAAGTAAAAAGGTCATATACATGACAGGTATCATCATGATGGTAATGATGACTGCCATATATTTGCATGGCTGTATCTATAACTATATCAGGAGGGCTTACACTGCACACCCTGTACCTATAGACCAGTGGTTCCCAACCTTTTTTCTCTCCCGTACCCCTTGATTAGGCTTTTCATTGGTAAGTACCCCCTCCTCTCATTTTGAAATATGGACAGTACTTAGCGGTATGCGGATCCTTATGCATGGTCCTTATATTTAGGAGGAGCGGAGGAGTAGTATACAGCAAGGAATCATGCCCTTCTGTGTCTAGACACTGGTTGTGTATTATCCAGGATTCCAGCTAACACCGGTAGGATTAATGACGCTGCTTCCTCCACCTTTGTCAGTGCTGGGCAGATGACTGCTGATGTCTGAGGGCAGCATGGGAAGCTCCCAGTGGATTGCTGGTCAGGCATATGACACAACATGGTTTGTCTCTATGGCAATGGGTCTTCTTCAGCCATCAAAAGACCTTTTCATCGTCCGCCATTACCAATATTATTTTCAAGTACCCCCAACTGGTCTGCAGAGTACCCCCAGGGGTACTAGTACCCTAGGTTGGGAACCACTGCTTTAGACTATTCTCCCCTCTATGTCTGTGCCCCAGAAATCACATTCCCTGAGATCCGCACATGTAGACTCGGACAGAGTGTCAGAGTCTGCTTGGCACATGCCCAGGCAATAGAGGGAATCATGCAACGATGTCACGTCAACAACACTCAGAACTTCGGCTGCATCAACGACACTCAACCTGATGTGGTCACACAGTGACAGGGGTGGATACGGAAAACAATTATTGTGATTGGGGGATTGTGGTTGCAGGGTGTAGCCATGGGCGTTATTCTAGTTCACTCTTTCTGACAAAATCCTTCTTAGATGGACAAAACCATGTGTACTGCAGGTGGGGCAGATGTAACTTGTGCAGAGAGAATTATATTTGGGTGGGGTTTTACTTCAAAGTGAGATCTATATTGCAGTATAAAAATAAAGCAGCCAATATTTACCCGGCACAGAAACGAAAAAACTCACCCAAATCTAATTCTCTCTGCACATTTTACATCTGCCCCCCTGCAGTGCACATGGTTTTGTCCATCTAAGAAGGATTTTGTCAGAAAGAGTGAACTAGAATAAGGCCCCATGTGTGGGAGTATGGATGTAACCCCACACATCCACAGTGAATACATAGTGGCCACCCAATATCATAGCAAATAATGCACTTTTATTTGGGCAGCTCAGTGCCCAATGATAGTGAGTAGAAATGGTGCTATGTATATATGAAATAGATGGCTTGGGGTCTGGAGGCCACCTAGGTCCCCATATACTGTATGAATTTAGATAGAGAGAAGTTAAGTTTATATACATTTTCTGCCCTTATAATATACCACCAACTTATACTGCTTTCACATCGCAAAACCTGCTTAGACTCAAAAACACATCAGACCAATGCAAGATTGTAACATACTTGCCTACATTTGAAAACTAGTTTTTAGGGAGACTATAGTTGGTGGTAGAATGTTGCACAGCAACCATTAGGAAGGCGTGTCATAGGCCCTCATTCTGGTTGGTGTGTATATTTCCGATTTATTTCGGAGAGGTCCGCACGCCACGCTGTGCGGACATCGTACGAAAAAACGCCCACCGGTCCTCCGCATTCGGACGGACTCACTCTTTAAGAAGAGGGCGTGTTTACGGACGACATCCAAACCTTTGCGTGTGCGGTGGACACACACATATTCTGCACGGTCTTACAGCGTATGCACGGTCTTACCGCGTTAGAACGGACGGGAACCTGCCCGTACGCAATGTATATTTATATATATATATATATATATATATATATATATATATGATAGGAAGTTCTGTCCATTGCTTGCAGTGTAAATGTGTGTCAAAAATGCAGCATATATTTGTGTGTTTAGTAATGGTCCATTTAAGCGGCAATGGTTCAAATTCAAGCAATGACAAGAGTGTAATTAATGAGTAATGAGTACAGGAGTGGATTGTATTGTGTTCAGCTGAAATTGGTTGAGGTGCGCCCGTACTGATTGGGCGTTCTGAATGCCTAGCGCATGACCGAGTGGTGTCCGCAAAGCAATACTTGCTTATGAAGACTGCATGTTTCCTGCCTTTTTGTTCGCGTGCATTCGGTGTGCTGTCCGAATGTATGCGTACCAGAATTAGTGCACTCCCTCGTGTACGCCCATGTTTACGCCCAGTTTAGCCCACTTTGAAACTACGCCCCTGTGTAGTTCCGAATGACGCCCATAATACACCCATATTTCACGAGTGAATGCAGTGCACATTTCTGTACGGTATTAGTGAGAACAAGTACGGAGACCTTGCGTGGCACATGCGCATAGCGTTGCACACGCATGCGCAGACGGCTAAAAAACGCCATCCGAAAGAGTGCGGGAAAGTACGCACAGACCAGAATAAGGCCCATAGTTTCATAGTTACATAGTAGGTGAGGCTGAATAAAGACTTGCGTCCATCTAGTTCAACCTATGTTTATAGTAGCTTATCCCTAGTTGTATAGTATGTTCTGATATTTTTTAAGGTACCCATACACGGTCCGTTAAACGGATCCGTTCGGATCTTAATTAGCATGCATCGCATCGGATCGCATGCCTATTGCATGCGGTGTGCATGCAATGCGATCCGATGCGATGTATAGCTAGTACAAAAAGTATGTGCAGCACATACTTTTTGTACCGTACTATGTGATGCGCGGGAGCGCGCATCGCATAGTACTAAACGGACGGTCCGGGAACGGACCGTCTATGGGCGCCTTAAGACAGATTATGTTGCTTATTCGTAGGGAGGCGATAGGGAGGCGCTGCACTCACTGGTCCCGATCCTGCACATTTAATGATCGGGACCAGTGTGCAGTGAATATATGAATATTAATAAGTGGCTCCCGCTCCCGGCCCCCTGCTGGCGAATGTGTAAAGAAAAAATTGGTACTTGTTTCCTAGCACGGCGCCCTCAATGTCCATCTTACAGCATCTGATCGCATTGCATCGCATTCCATATAGCCGCATGCGATGCATGCAATGCGTTTTTTTAATTGTAATAGCACCCTGATGGGTGCTTACAATGTTAAATGCACCCCCACGCCACCCTCACTATCAACGTAAAGGCGAAGCGCAAACCTGAAGCGTGGCGAGAATATGCGCCTGGACATTAACAATTACAGTTAAGATGAGTACATTCTGAGCGTTATGCCATCCGGTGGATTGGACTAGCATATCGCCTATGCCACTCAGTAAGTACCAGTGATATGCACGGTCCCACGGTCACATGTGACAATGCTAGGTTTGCTGTGCTGCACATCAAACCTAGAAATATAGCAACACCATGCATACTAATGAACAGTGTTCCTTCCTGCCTTAATTAACGTCAATCTGGGCTAACAGAGATTTATTCCGATGTCAGAACTTTTTGACTTTGTAAGAAAAATACTGTAGAAGTATATGCTATGTAATTTTTAACCTACTTTATATAACATGAATATGTCTTTATCATGCATTCCCTAAATAAACAACACATTGATTTACTTTTTGGGATCATCTTCGATCATCTTGGAAAGTCTGTATTCTATAAACAGATCTAGCAGACTGACATACACTACTAGACATTGATGTAACTAATAATCTATGTATGTACAATAATATAATGTTTAGCAATTTGTATAACACAAATCCAGAATAATCTATCATGTATTGTATATATTGTAAAACATTTAGAATACAATTTCTGTTTATAATTCACCAGGTAGTTTGTTATAAATCAATTTAAAAAAAACCTCCCCCCCCATAAATTATAACGTTTAAAAGGGTATTTTTTATTTTGTACCCCTCGATTGCCATAATATAATTTTGGTACCTTCTCATCTTTGCAGCCACAGCTTACGCAAGTTACTTTAGCCGCTTTGAGAATAGCATCATCGTCCCCTGGCTTTGCTCGCCACACTTCGGGCTCAGTGGCTCGCTCCGCTTGCCACAACTTTACTAAAGTTAAAAGATGGTGGCATGGACACAGGAGGATGGCGTGGACCCAGTGTGGTACAGGTTACGCTAAGTAACTTCCGTAGCGTAAGCTGTGACCGCAAAGATGAGGAAGTAGCATGATTTCAAATAAAAATGTAATGTTCAGATAAAAAAGTGCATTTTGTATGCAGAACAACTTTCATACACATATGCTTTTTGTCCTGTGCAAGCATGTATGGATTGGGACACAAGTCAGCAAAATAAAGGAACATACACCACAATATAATTTCAGCAAATGTGTTCTTGAATTGCACAGGTCCATTGTAATATTTAAGATTGACCTGATACCTACACTTTATCTGATTTTCTGTGTTGTGCGACATATTTGGGTAGCATGTCCCTTGATGGCCATTCCTTCCATTGTTGTCCCCATCACTCATACCTGGGAAAGGTTTTGCTCTGTAGGAAATATAAGTAAAATCATCAGGTAACTAACAGGACCCTGAGGTTAAACATTACCATGAAGGTGGCGTATTAGACAAAAAATGAGGGCTGTGTATGAAAGGTACATATTGCATTGACAAGTTTTTAAAAAGCTTTTATGTGGTTGGCAATATATAGATAAATTTAGAGCGGTATTTTATGATGATGTTGCCCTACACTGTAACTTTTTCCAAATTAGTAATATGGCAATTAGAGACGTGCTGTCCAGTTTTCATGAAGTAGCAAAAGAGAATAGTGTCATGCACAGGACAAGAAAACATACAAGTAGTATTGAAAAACCAACGTAACAAATAATATTGTTAACAATATACAATAGTGCACAGAAGAGGATAACAATATACAATAGTTAAGTAATGTTGGAGGTGCCGCCAGGAATCAAGTACTAATATACTCAGGACAAGGAAACAGCTGACCACAGGAGGTGGGCAGCCATTCACAGAAATGATTCCTTTTGGGAGGCACACTTTTATATGGTAAGAGATAATGGGCCTTATTCAGATCACATCGGTCCTGCATACATTCGTATGCAGTACCGATGTTGCGCGCCTGTGCATGCGGGTAGCTTTCTTAGTTCGCCGGGTGCATGGACCCATGGCGGCGTGGGGGGGCGGAGATGGGCGGGGGCGCCGGGCTGGATGTCCTTGTAAAGTGGGCTATATAGCAAAGTGGGCGTGTCCTCTGAATATATATATATCACACAAAATCTCTATAATTGCGCTAAATGCCGACTCTCGGTCGCCTGTAACACTTGGTCCTCTACTAGTAGAACCCCCACAATCCAAAACACCCTACAATAGTGTTATATGGCGCCCTTACATAAATTTAGAGTTGAACTAATTTCTGTTTTTCCCAATCCTTATTTGTCCAATTTGTACACACTAAGATTTTTCTTTCATGTAAAATACATTTATTGACACAAACAAAAAAAACAAACTTTTTTGCAGTTAATTCTTGTCTTTGGTATTATCCTTTGATTATGGATGATCTAAAAAAAAAACGATGCGTTTCGTCTCCTTCAAGAGACTTCATCAGGGGTGTGCCAAATATTTTGAAATAATCTAAAAAAGGTACAATACCATAACAGGGAAAAACATTAATATACAAACAATTAACAATAATAAAAACAATTGTAAGTAAACAATAATGTGTACTAACAGGGACAGATGGAATAAGGAACAGAGGCTCAAGGACAATCATATTCGTAACAAATTGTTATTATTGTATCAAAAGGAACTGGTCAAAGATAAATAGATTTTTTCTTAGGGGATGGAGACATTTTAACATTGAAGTATATAGAAATCTGTTATTTCTCCGATGGAGATTGATGTCATACCTGGAAGAGTCTTTAACCCCTTCCCGACATTTGACGTATATATACGTCATGGCCGGGATGTACTTCCTGACACATGACGTATATATACGTTATGACTTCAAAGTGCCACTGCGTCTCGAGACGCAGTGACAGAGGGACGATGTCTGCTGTCCCTGACAGCAGACATGTCTCTGCATGCCCAGGGGGGGCGGCGATGCCGCCCCCCCATCGGCAATCGCTGTGATTGGCTGTTCAATGTGAACAGCCATTCGCAGCGTTTTCCTGTGTTACCGGCGAATCAGACGCTCGGTAACACAGGTGTCAATCACCGCCGGGTGTGAGGGGGCATGAGGGGGTCATCGGTGACGACGACACCTCACCCCACCTGCCCCCAAGGCTGTGATTGGCCCGTCGGACCGACGGACCAATCACAGCCAAGGCGCGCCATTTAAACTAACGGTGACTGCGCTGCAGACGCCATTCCGGTCTGGAATTGCGTGCAGAGCGGTCACCGGCCACTCTGTCGTGATATACATACCTGAACCTTGCCTGATACTTACCTGATCACCGCTGGTAGCGTGCTGCCAGCAGTTGGATGCTTCCTGGATCTTGTGACTTCCTGTGTCCTGCTGCTGCAGTGTCATAGAGTCACAGATTGTGAGAGATAGTGAGAGATAGTGACAGAGAGTGACAGAGAGTGATAGAGAGTGATAGAGAGTGCTATATTTTGTGTCTGCTGCACCCCTTTTGTGCTGATCAGTATATCTGTGCTGATCAGCAACTTTTTTTTTTTTATATATATATATATATATATATATATATATATATATATATATATATATATATATATATATATATATACCTGTCAGTTGCACCAAAGGTTGTGCTGCCTGTGCAACTGACTGCTGCCCCCCCTTTTGTGCTGATCAGTTTAAATTAATTAACTGATCAGCAACTTTTTGGGGGTCCAGGGTTTTTTTTTTTATATATACCCTGTCAGGTTGCACCCACAGTTGTCTGCCTGCTGCCCCTCACTGCTAATCAGTGTCGCATCACTGCATCACTGATCTGCAGTTTTTTTTTTGGGGGGGGGGGGGATTGCAGTGGGGTTTTGTTTTTACACCCACGTTGCTTTTGTGGGTGCTTTTGTGGGTGTCCTGTGGCCGCTGATCAGTGACGTACATCACTGAACAGCATTTTTGGCACAGGGTTGATATCATTTTTTTTCTGCAGTTTTTTTTTTTTTTTGGAGAGTGCTGTGGTTTATTACACCCACGTTGCTTTTGTGCGTGTCCTGTGGCCGCTGATCAGTGACGTACATCACTGAACAGCATTTTTGGCACAGGGTTGATATCATTTTTTTTCTGCAGTTTTTTTAAATTGTTTTTTTTTTGGAGAGTGCTGTGGTATTTTTTTTTTAAATTGTTTTTACACCTGTTGCCTTTGAGCGCTGGCAGTGACAGACGTTACTGACCAACATCTGTGCTCAATTTTTGGCGCAGGACCTTTTTTTTTTTTTTTAACCCCTTCAATTTTTTTTTTTTTTATTGGGATCAAATTCCTGTATAAAGTATTTTTTTTTCTGCACTACATACACACTACACACTACATACCCCCCGTGTTGAAATAAAGTTTGTACCCCCCCAACACTATACACGTGTTGAAACATTACACTTACTGAAACACAAAAATAAAAATGGCATCCCAAATGTCATCCCAAATGTCATCCCAGTCATCCAGAAGAATGTATTCAGCGGAGGAGGCATATGCCATGCTTGCCTCTGACTCTGACACAGCCATTGATGCAAGCGGGGAATTTGAAGGATTCGTCTTAAGCTCCTCTTCCTCCTCTAGTGATGAGGGACCCCCTCAAAGACGCCCCCGTAGAGCAGCTGAGACCCCCCCCCAAATGATTGATCCCGTATGGACCCCACCACCAGACAATTTTGAGCCCCAGGTTCCTGAGTTTTTGGCCATCCCAGGAATCCAATTTGATTCAACAGGTCTCAGAGAAATTGACTTTTTCAAATTATTTTTCTCTGATGATTTTATAAATTTAATGGTGGACCAAAGTAATTTATATGCCCAGCAGTTTATTGCTCAAAACCCCACGTCATCATTTGCTAGGTGGACCCCTGTAGATGCAGTAGAGATGATGACGTTTTGGGGTCTGGTGTTACATATGGGCATAGTAAAAAAGCCAGAAATTAGGCAATATTGGAGTACAGATGTTCTGTACAGCACCCCACTTTACCGTATGGCCATGACTCGGACTCGTTTTGAGATAATCCTTAAATTTTTACATTACACCGATAATGCACAGTGCCCACCCAGAGATGATCCCACCTTTGACCGGCTATTCAAAGTCAGGCCGGTCATTGATCATTTCAGTGCCAAATTTGCAGAGATGTACATCCCTGAAAAATTTATTTGTATCGACGAGTCCCTTATACATTTTAAAGGAAGGGTTAAATTCCGCCAGTACCTTCCCAGTAAGAGGGCAAGGTATGGCATAAAAATGTATAAACTGTGTGAAAGCACCTCAGGGTACACCCACAGGTTTAGGGTATATGAAGGGAAGGATTCAAGAATTGAACCGCCAGAATGCCCCCCCTCCCTCGTAGGTGTTAGTGGAAAAATTGTCTGGGATTTAGTGCACCCCTTCCTGGATAAAGATTATCACCTCTATGTGGATAACTTTTACACTAGCATCCCCCTGTTTAAGGCCCTTGGTTCAAGAGGTACAGCAGCTTGCGGTACTGTGCGCAAGAACCAAAGAGGCCTCCCAAAAACGCACATTGCCCAAGTACTGAGAAGGGGTGAAAGCAGGGGAATATGCACCGAAAATATGTTGTTGGTCAAATATAAGGACAAGAGGGATGTCCTTATACTGACAACAATTCATGGAGACAGTACCACCTCCATCCCTGTACGAGGTACCAGTACCCACACCTCAAAACCTAATTGTATCCTAGATTACAATAAGTACATGGGCGGAGTGGATCTTTCAGATCAGGTACTGAAGCCGTACAGTCCCCTGCGGAAAACAAAAATCTGGTACAAGAAGCTGGCCGTGTATATCATCCAGATGGCACTGTATAACGCTTACGTGCTATTCCATTCTACCAGCCAGAGGGGGACATTTATGCACTTTCAAGAGGAAGTCATAAAGGGCCTAATATTTGGGAACCAGCAGGCAGAGGGCCCCAGAACTTCTAGTACTGGCCCCCGTATTGTACCAGGGCAGCATTTTCCTAACGAAATCCCCTCCACTGCAAGAAAGGGCAGGACACAAAAAAGGTGCAAAGTTTGCTATAAAAAGGGAATAAGAAAGGATACTATTTCCCACTGTGAAACTTGCCCCGACAAACCCGGCCTATGTATAAAGGAGTGTTTTAAAATATACCACACATCTATGGATTATTAGGTTCATCATTTCACCGTGCTTCGGGGGTCTTGCTAATGCCACATAGCACCCACCATTCATTCCACCAGAATCTGAGCTGCAAAATCCAAAAATCACTCCTTCCCTTCTGAGTCCTGCCATGCACCCAACTGGTATTTTTTGGTCACATATGAGGCATTGCCGTACTTGGGAGAAATTGGGGCACAGATTTTGGGGTGCTTTGTCTCCTTCATTCCTTGTGAAAATGACAAATTTGGAGCCAGAACTGCATTTTTGTGTAAAAAATGTAATTTTTCATTTGCACAGCCCAGTTGTATCAAAATTGGTGAAACCCCTGGGGGTTTGAAATGTACACTATACCCCTAGATGAATTCCCTGAGGGGTGTAGTTTGCAAAATGGGGTCACTTGTGGGGGGGTTCCACTGTATTGGTGCTTCGGGGGTCTTGCTAATGCGACATAGCACCCACCAACATTCCACCAGAATCTGTGCTGCAAAATCCAAATATCACTCCTTCCCTTCTGAGTCCTGCCATTTTTTGGTCACACATGAGGCATTGTCGTACTCGGGAGAAATTGGGGCACGGATTTTGGGGTGCTTTGTCTCCTTCATTCCTTGTGAAAATGAAAAATTTGGAGCCAGAACTGCATTTTTGTGTAAAAAATGTAATTTTTCATTTGCACAGCCCAGTTGTATCAAAATTGGTGAAACCCCTGGGGGTTTGAAATGTACACTATACCCCTAGATGAATTCCCTGAGGGGTGTAGTTTGCAAAATGGGGTCACTTGTGGGGGGGTTCCACTGTATTGGTGCTTCGGGGGTCTTGCTAATGCGACATAGCACCCACCAACATTCCACCAGAATCTGAGCTGCAAAATCCAAAAATCACTCCTTCCCTTCTGAGTCCTGCCATGCACCCAAATGGTATTTTTTGGTCACATGTGAGGCATTGCCGTACTCGGGAGAAATTGGGGCACAGATTTTGGGGTGCTTTGTCTCCTTCATTCCTTGTGAAAATGAAAAATTTGGAGCCAGAACTGCATTTTTGTGTAAAAAATGTAATTTTTCATTTGCACAGCCCAGTTGTATCAAAATTGGTGAAACCCCTGGGGGTTTGAAATGTACACTATACCCCTAGATTAATTCCCTGAGGGGTGTAGTTTGCAAAATGGGGTCACTTGTGGGGGGTTCCACTGTATTGGTGCTTTGGGGGTCTTGCTAATGCGACATAGCACCCACCAACATTCCACCAGAATCTGAGCTGCAAAATCCAAAAATCACTCCTTCCCTTCTGAGTCCTGCCATGCACCCAAATGGTATTTTTTGGTCACATGTGAGGCATTGCCGTACTCGGGAGAAATTGGGGCACAGATTTTGGGGTGCTTTGTCTCCTTCATTCCTTGTGAAAATGACAAATTTGGAGCCAGAACTGCATTTTTGTGTAAAAAATGTAATTTTTCATTTGCACAGCCCAGTTGTATCAAAATTGGTGAAACCCCTGGGGGTTTGAAATGTACACTATACCCCTAGATGAATTCCCTGAGGGGTGTAGTTTGCAAAATGGGGTCACTTGTGGGGGGGTTCCACTGTATTGGTGCTTCGGGGGTCTTGCTAATGCGACATAGCACCCACCAACATTCCACCAGAATCTGAGCTGCAAAATCCAAAAATCACTCCTTCCCTTCTGAGTCCTGCCATACACCCAAATGGTATTTTTTGGTCACATGTGAGGCATTGTCGTACTCGGGAGAAATTGGGGCACAGATTTTGGGGTGCTTTGTCTCCTTCATTCCTTGTGAAAATGAAAAATTTGGAGCCAGAACTGCATTTTTGTGTAAAAAATGTAATTTTTCATTTGCACAGCCCAGTTGTATCAAAATTGGTGAAACCCCTGGGGGTTTGAAATGTACACTATACCCCTAGATGAATTCCCTGAGGGGTGTAGTTTGCAAAATGGGGTCACTTGTGGGGGGGTTCCACTGTATTGGTGCTTCGGGGGTCTTGCTAATGCGACATAGCACCCACCAACATTCCACCAGAATCTGAGCTGCAAAATCCAAAAATCACTCCTTCCCTTCTGAGTCCTGCCATGCACCCAAATGGTATTTTTTGGTCACATGTGAGGCATTGCCGTACTCGGGAGAAATTGGGGCACAGATTTTGGGGTGCTTTGTCTCCTTCATTCCTTGTGAAAATGACAAATTTGGAGCCAGAACTGCATTTTTGTGTAAAAAATGTAATTTTTCATTTGCACAGCCCAGTTGTATCAAAATTGGTGAAACCCCTGGGGGTTTGAAATGTACACTTTACCCCTAGATGACTTACCTGAGGGGTGTAGTTTGCAAAATGGGGTCACTTGTGGGGGGGTTCCACTGTATTGGTGCTTCGGGGGTCTTGCTAATGCGACCTAGCACCCACCAACATTCCACCAGAATCTGAGCAGCAAAATCCAAAAATCACTCCTTCCCTTCTGAGTCCTGCCATGCACCCAAATGGTATTTTTTGGTCACAGGTGAGGCATTGTCGTACTCGGGAGAAATTGGGGCACAGATTTTGGGGTGCTTTGTCTCCTTCATTCCTTGTGAAAATGACAAATTTGGAGCCAGAACTGCATTTTTGTGTAAAAAATGTAATTTTTCATTTGCACAGCCCAGTTGTATCAAAATTGGTGAAACCCCTGGGGGTTTGAAATGTACACTATACCCCTAGATGAATTCCCTGAGGGGTGTAGTTTACAAAATGGGGTCACTTGTGGGGGGGTTCCACTGTATTGGTGCTTCGGGGGTCTTGCTAATGCGACATAGCACCCACCAACATTCCACCAGAATCTGAGCTGCAAAATCCAAAAATCACTCCTTCCCTTCTGAGTCCTGCCATGCACCCAAATGGTATTTTTGGTCACATGTGAGGCATTGCCGTACTCGGGAGAAATTGGGGCACAGATTTTGGGGTGCTTTGTCTCCTTCATTCCTTGTGAAAATGAAAAATTTGGAGCCAGAACTGCATTTTTGTGTAAAAAAATAAATTTTTCATTTTCACTGCCCAGTTGTACCACAATTGGTGAAACCCCTGGGGGTTTGAAATGTACACTATACCCCTAGATGAATTCCCTGAGGGGTGTAGTTTGCAAAATGGGGTCACTTGTGGGGGGGTTCCTAACTTTTAGCATCTTATGGTACCTAGAAACCTACATGGTGCCTAAAAAATAATCTCATAAAAAGGAGGCTCCAAAATCAAGTAGGTGCTCCTTCTATTATGAAGCCTGTGGTTTGGTCAACGTGCACACTAGGGCCACATATAGGATATTTATGAAAACAAAAGAATTGGGGGAATCAATTTTTAGTCACATTTCTCTAGTAAAATCTACTGTGTTCCTTAGAAAAATGTATTAAAATTGCAAATCTGCAAAAAAAATGAAATTTTGAAATTTCACCTACACTTTGTTTTAATTCCTGTGAAACACCTAAAGGGTTAACAAACTTCCAAAATGCTGTTTTGAATACTGTGAGGGGTGCAGTTTTTGAAATGGCATCATTTATGGGGGTGTCTCACATACAAGTCCCTCAAAGTCACATCAGAACTGAACTGGTCCCTAAAAAAATCAGTGTTTGAAATTTTCTTGAAAATTTGAGAATTTGCTATTCATATTTTAAGCCTCCTAGTGTCCAAAAAAATTAAAAGGATGTTGAAATAATGATGGAAACATAAAGTAGACATATGGTCTATGTTAGTTATTAACTATTTTGAGTGGTATGATTATTTGTCTCACAAGCAGAAAATGTAACATTTTGAAAATTGCTAAATTTTCCATTTTTTTACGACATTTTGGTATTTTTCACAAAAAAACACAGACTGTATCGACCCAAATTTACCACTAACTTGAAGTACAATGTGTCACGAGAAAACAATCTCAAAATCACTGGGATAAGTAAAAGCAAAAAAAAGTTATCCCCACTTAAGTGATACCTGTCAGATTTGAAAAAAAGGGCTCTGTCAGGAAGGCAAAAACAGGCTGCGGCGGGAAGGGGTTAAAGTGATATAAACTGGATACGTCTTCTCAGTTTATTTGTAAACTCTCTTGTGTCTTTTTAGTAATTCTACAAATATCAGAGCAGAATTTCAACACTACACCCAACTAAATGTGTGTTAATAAAAGTTATACATTTATATAGTGCTCACTCATTCTGTACAGCCACCATTAATGGGTATTATTTTTTATTATTTTTATTTATATTTCATGTTTTTACCTTTTACCTAAGCTCCTTAACGCCTTCCTAAAATCTAGTAGCTTGGATGTGAATCCTTATATGTAAATTTTGTTTCCAAACCTAATAAAGTTATAACATATATTTAACATTTATATGTCTTTTATTTTTATACTCATTAAGTTAAAAAATGTTTATACATACCGTTTGCTAATGGGTTATATTGACAGGATTTTGCGGTTATTCATTCATGCTCACATAAATGATTCCATAAGCATCTATATCACCCAGTTTGGAATAAAAATCCTTTTAAAATCCTATAAGGATACAAATTAATTTATTTTATTCCTTATTACTTTTATATAAGGGTTTTTCCTAGATGACAAGGTAAATTTAGATTTAAAATTTCAACATACCTCTAATAGTGGATATATATTACCACATTTTAGAGTTTAAATTGATAGACAATCAGAAGGAGACTACTCCTAACAAACAATAAGTATACAGAGATCAAGGGATTAACAAGGATCAATCTTGAAACAACCATTAGGTTCAAAAGAGTAGACCAGTGGTTCCCAAACTGTGTGCCGTGGCACCCTGGGGTGCCTTGGGGGACTTGCAGGGGTGCCCTGGGTTGATGGTCCAGGACCAATTCAAGTTATTTATATCCAATATAATAGTCAAATTATGGACAAACAGAAGTACATTTTGTCCATTACCACATAACTGATCCTAAAGATGAGATATAAACACATTGTACTGTATTTACTTAAATTTAATATTTGTTTCTGACTTTCTCAATGAGAAACCTTTAGCCTAGGGGTGCCGCGAAAAAATTTCTGATGCTTCGGGGTGCCGTGAGTCAAAAAAGTTTGGGAACCCCTGGAGTAGACCAATTCAATTACCTTCTAGTGCTAAGTGCATGTGTACTCCTCAAGGTCCAAATGGCAAGTGAAGTCTAGGTGCCCCAGTATCTATATTTATAGGGAAGGACCTATGGTGTCACTTCCTGTTTCAAAAGTATTATTTTATTTAAAAAAAAATGTAATTAAACATAATCTAAATCAGGCATGTCCAACCTGCGGCCCTCCAGATGTGCTCAAACTACACATCCCAGCATGCATTGCCATCATTCTAGCATTCCCTAATAGCCAAATTGTGGCAAGGCATGCTAGGATGTGTAGTTTTAGCACATCTGGAGGGCCGCAGGTTGGACAAGCCTGATCTAAATAGTATGATTTCTATACTGATTTCAATTTATTATATTGCTTTTTAAGTGCTATTTTAATATTTTTATAAGGCCTTCCTCACTGGTAGTATCACTCGTGAAATATCACCTATATTACATACCCAGAGTGAAATAGTCACTACTTCTGTATATGTATATATTTTATATGTCTATACTTAGTACAAATGACTTAAAAGTCATAATTGACCTGTTTGCGTTCCACCTTACCTTTGATGGAACGCACCGCCATCATAAGGTGCCTTTATATTGCATATGTGGTTAGCGTTCTGTAATACAGGAGGAACGCTTGTGATCGCGATTTGCGCTCCACTCTCCGTGGGTGGAACGCACCGAAATTTTGGCAATTGCCCTGCATAGTGCTCCCATATTTTACATCGCTCCTAGCGGAGCGCTACCTTATTTTCTTTTAATACAGTGCTGTGATACTACTATATATAATTAAGTGGCGCCTATATGCTAAAAATTCAAAAGTGTCTATCAGTTTAATAGGTAATTGCGGAAGTCTGTGTTCCTTTTATATGGAACGCAAATTCATTTGTGGAACACACGGCCATATTTGGGTTCTATACATTTGTGTTCCTTTATTAGTGGAACCCAAGAATATCACATGGAATGCATAGTTATTTTATTTTTACTTCAAGGCAGGGCCGGCGCTGCCCGCTCAGCAGAGGATGCAAAGCAGGTAGGCGCCGGGCAGGAGAGGCGCCACTGTCCCTGCTCTGCATCCCCTGCTGTCTCTGAGGCTGCCAGCTGCTGCTGCGTCTGTCACACTGCAGGGCACGCAGCAGCGCCGGAGGCACAGAGTTCCCTCCAGGCTGGCTCATAAACATCAGGGCAGCAGTTCTAGTACGTACTAAAAGGGGCGGGGCTACACTGACGGAGGGGGCGGGGCTACACGGACATAGGGGGCGGGGCTATGATGGAGCAAGACTGAAGAGAGACACGAGAGGCTGAGCTGCCAGGACAGCAGAATAAAGTGTGAGTGTAATAATGTTGGCAAATGGTGTGGGCACGTGTATAGGAAGGCAGCATTACCAATGTCAGCAACTGGTGTGAGCATGTGTGTAGGCAGCATTACTAATGTCGACAACTGATGTGGGGATGTGTATATATAGGTAGTGCTACTAATGTCGGCAACTGGTGTGAGCATGTGTGTAGACAGCACTACTAATGTCAGCAACTGGTGTGGGCACATGTATAGTCAGCGCTATTAATGTCGGCAACTGGTGTGGGCATGTGTATAGTCAGTGCTACTAATGTCGGCAACTGCTGTGGGCATGTGTATAGTTAGCGCTACTAATGTCGGCAACTGCTGTGGGCACATGTATAGTCAGCGCTATTAATGTCGGCAACTGGTGTGGGCACGTGTATAGTCAGCGCTACTAATGTCGGCAACTGCTGTGGGCACGTGTATATTTAGCGCTACTAATGTCGGCAACTGCTGTGGGCATGTGTAAAGTCAGCGCTACTAATGTCGGCAACTGGTGTGGACATGTGTATAGTTAGCGTTACTAATGTCAGCAACTGGTGTGGGCACGTGTATAGTCAGCGCTACTAATGTCGGCAACTGGTGTGAGCATGTGTGTAGACAGAGCTAGTGATGTCGGCAACTGGTGTGGGCACTAGTATAGGCAGTGCTACTGCTGTTGGCAACTGGTGTGGGTATATGGTTACACAGTGCTACTAATGTCGGCAACTGGTGTGAGCACTACGTATAAGCAGAGCATATGTTTACACAGTAGCGCCTTGAGTCCTGTTGGAGAAAGTGCGCTATATAAATTCTACTTACTTACTTACTTACAGTGCTACTAATGTCGGCAACTGGTGTGGGCAAATGGTTACACAGTGCTACTAATGTTGGCAACTGGTGTGAGCACTACGTATAAGCAGAGCAACTACTTTTGGCAACTGGTGTGGGCGTTCTGAGTAAGCAGCCCTTCAAATGTGGGTATATCCAGGAGTATTCGGAGCATTATGTGTAGCATAATGTGTGTCAATATCATATAGGCATTATGGTGCTTGGCATATTTTGTAAGGAGAATTACGGTGTGTGGCATAATGTGTAATGGGCATTATGGTGTGCTGCATATTGTGTAAGGGGCATCATGATGTGTGACATAATGTATAATGTGTAATGGGCATTACTTTATTTATAATGTGCCTTACTGTGTGTGGTATAATGTGTAATGGGCATTGAGGTGTGAAGCATAATGTGTTATGGGGATTACAGTGTAATTGGTACTTTTATGTGACTATGCCCATTCCCCATAAAGCTACGCTCCTACATTTTTGCGCGCTCCTACGGCGCAAACTCTCCCTGTTTTTTTAACTCATGGCACCAAAATGGCTAGTTACAGCTGTGTAAGGTGAATAATATTGTGCTACTATGTGGTGTAATTTGGAGTGGGAGTACTATTGTGTGGCCATTCCCCTTCCTTGAGAGATCACACATTTTTCTTTTGGTGTGCGCTGTCCCTTTGTAAAGCTTGGGTGGGCGCAAATTTATAGTTTTCAGGAGGGCGCCGAACCCCCTAGCACCGGCCCTGCTTCAAGGCTTCTTCAATTAGGTGCTTAATATTTTATGATATAAGTGTTATGTTTATTTACTATGTTTACTTTGTTGACTGAGTGTGAATGTGTCTACTTTTTCTCTCCTTTTTGGGGATTTATAAAGGGTTAGGTGTTTTTCTGAACTAAACATTATACCCTCTATTGCTTAATAATTATTATGGTCCATATTTTGAACTTTTCAATGTTTGTTATCCGATTGACCCTTATTTTACATCAAATATTACATACATAAAATGACAGACAATTATTATTCAAAAAGATGTTTCAAAAGATGATACAGTTACAGACATTTATTTTTCAAAAGATGTTTCCAATCTCTTATACCTAGCTCCATCCAAATGATATTATTAATACATACATTTATACATAATGTTCAAGATTATTGGTATATACACTTGTAAAACATTTTACATCATGGCATTCATCTATTTATAAATTTTCTTGTATTTTACAATAACCATTTGATGTAATACTAATATCTATTTTAATATAACCATTTGATGTAGTATAAATATATATTCCCTTTTTATTCAATGGATGTAATCTAATAATAATTGGTTACAATATATTTCTGTATGGTGCGGACACAACCCTTATTCTGAGTTCTCCAAGGAAACTTAAAATTTTTTTTTTATTACTTATTATTTTTTACATATTCATAAAGGAGCAAATTATTATAGAGATATTCTTATATTTTATAAATTGATTACCCAGAAGAGTAGGGTTGGATTACGTAGGGACCTGCTGTAATGAGAATACTCAGATTTTTTAGATTTGAAAGAAAAGGTGTTATTTCTATACATTCATTAAGGCCTTTAGGGGCCATGGTGTCCAAAGAAAAAATCCAAAAAAAGACTCCCTCATTATTAATTGTTTATCTCTGTCCCCTCCTCGAGGGTCCTCTCTGACTTGTTCTAATACTGAAAATTTTAATGTATCAAACTCTGAATTGTGCTTTTGTTCAAAGTGTCTGGGAAGACTATGCGTTTGAACCTTCTTTTTTATATTTCGTAGGTGCTCCTAAATTCGGATTTTTAAGTTTCTCTTGGTTTTACCCACATATAATAGATTGCATCCGCACTTAACTACATATACCACATAGGTGGAATTACAGGTTACCACATTACTCATTCTATATGCTTTTTTTTTTAAATCGGGTAAAAAAATTTTTTTTAAATAAAATAACACTATTGAAACAGGAAGTGACATCGAAGGTCCTTCCCTATAAATATAGATACTGGGGCACCTAGACTTCACTTGCCATTTGGACCTTGAGGAGTACACATGCACTTAGCACTAGAAGGTAATTGAATTGGTCTACTCTTTTGAACCTAATGGTTGTTTCAAGATTGATCCTTGTTAATCCCTTGATCTCTGTATACTTATTGTTTGTTAGGAGTGGTCTCCTTCTGATTGTCTATCAATTTGAACTCTAAAATGTGGTAATACATATCCACTATTAGAGGTATGTTGAAATTTTAAATCTAAATTTACCTTGTCATCTAGGAAAAACCCTTATATAAAAGTAATAAGGAATAAAATAAATTTAATTTGTATCCTTATAGGATTTTAAAAGGATTTTTATTCCAAACTGGGTGATATAGATGCTTATGGAATAATTTATGTGAGCATGAATGAATAACCGCAAAATCCTGTCAATATAACCCGTTAGTAAACGGTATGTATAAACATTTTTTAACTTAATGAGTATAAAAATAAAAGACATATAAATGTTAAATATATGTTATAACTTTATTAGGTTTGGAAACAAAATTTACATATAAGGATTCACATCCAAGCTACTAGATTTTAGGAAGGTGTTAAGGAGCTTCCAGTAAAAGGTAAAAACATGAAATATAAAAAAATAAAATAAAAAATAAATACCCATTAATGGTGGCTGTACAGAATGAGTGAACACTATATAAATGTATTACTTTTATTAACACACATTTAGTTGGGTGTAGTGTTGAAATTCTGTTCTGATATTTGTAGAATTACTAAAAAGACACCAGAGAGTTTACAAATAAACTGAGAAGACGTATCCAGTTTATATCACTTTAAAGACTTCAATGTTAAAATGACTCCATCCCCTAAAAAAAAATCTATTTATCTTTGACCAGTTCCTTTGATACAATAATAATAACAACAATTTGTTACAAATATGATTGTCCTTGAGACTCTGTTCCTTATTCCATCTGTCCCTGTTAGTACACATTATTGTTTACTTACAATTGTTTTTGTTATTGTTAATTGTTTGTATATTAATGTTTTTCCCTGTTATGGTATTGTACCTTTTTTAGATTATTTCAAAATATTTGGCACACCCCTGATGAAGTCTCTTGAAGGAGACGAAACGCGTCGGTTTTTTTGATATCATCCATAATCAAAGGATAATACCAAAGACAAGAATTAACTGCAAAAAAGTTAGGTTTTTATGTTTGTGTCAACAAATGTATTTTACATGAAAGAAAAATCTTAGTGTGTACAAATTGGACAAATAAGGATTGGGAAAAACAGAAATTAGTTCAACTCTAAATTTATGTAAGGGCGCCATATAACACTATTGTAGGGTGATATATATATATATATATATATATATATATATATATACACACACACATACATACATTTGTGTGTGTGTATTTATATACATGTCAATAAACGTGCGCATACATTGGTGGCCAGGGCCAGGCTGGCAGTGGGCAGCGGCGGCAGGAGGAGGACTGTCCCGGAGAGTGGACAACACATGCAGCGGGATGGTCAGACTTGAGTGGTGGGTTTTTCTGGGGCAGGACAAACCAGGGCAGGTTTGTACTGCCCCAGCAAAACCCACCACATTAAGTTGTAAGCCCCCCTCACCTCCGCTCTGGCGTTAGTACGCCGGAGCTACCCTGCAGTGCTGCCGCTGTCCCCCCTGCCTAAGTTGCCTTTCACATTCAGCAGTGACGTCGGCGGCAGGCTGGGGGATGTTCGCGGCGGCTCGGGAGGACTCTGGTGCCTGAGCGCTCCCGAGTCCCCCCGAGCCGCGATGACCATACCCGAGCCTGCCGCCGACGTTACTGTAAAATGAGTGACGGCTGGCTGGCTGGCTGCCGGACGGGTCAACGGAGCTCCGGCGTACCAATCGCCGGAGCGAAGGTGACGGGGGGGTGGGGGGGGACTGGAAGGGTGTAGGGTGGGGGCCTCGAGGTGCTGCGCCAGTGATGCACACCTGGACACCACTGGCGCACACCTATTCTATATTAGTGATATGCCTGGAAATTTTCCGGTACAGCCCGCTGTGGCAGCCACTCAAGGGGTTAAAGCTGGGTATTAGGGATAGTAGCATGCAGCTGCTCTCTGGCAGCACAAGGCAGCAGGAAGAATGGAGCACTGTTCCAGCAACAGCAGTGAGGCTGACACCAGTGCCAGACACTGTCCTGACAGCAGCACAGCATTGCTGGGAGGTTACACTGCGGAAGGCCCCGGAGATGCAGATGGCAAATGGCGAGGAGGCTGTTGTACAATCTTCATCCGCCTCCTTCCGTCCTGTGTACAGCCCTGGCCAGGACCACCTTTCACTCCCCAGCAGCAGCAGTCTCCAGGAAGCAGTGCGCAGTGACAGCAGCCGGCCGCGTCTATGTGTGATGATCCAGGCACACACGCCGTCCTGTGCTGCGGCTGTGACTGAGGGAAGCGGAGGTCACAGTCAGACAGTGACTGACGCCGGCGCGGGGGGGGGGGAATCTGTGGCGGCGGCAGTCGGAGGAAAGCCCGGAGGCTTTTTCAGATACACAGATTCCGGGAGAATCCTGGAATCCGGGAGACTGGAAAAGCCTCCGGGAGGGTTGCCACCCAAAACGGGAGATTCCCGGAAATCCGGGAGAGGTGGCAACCCTACTGATGCCTCAGCTCACTACAGCTGCACTCTTTATTACTTTTGTCATTGGCCAGCCACGTCTCCTCCCACCTGCAGGTATAAAAGTGCTAGGAGGACTCCTGCACTTTGCTAGTACTTCAATTGTCATTCATACATGCAAGTGTTGCCTGCTGGTGTTTGTCTCTCGCTGCTGCAGTGTGATCCTTCAGGTATTCCAGCTCCTTAGGCGATCCAGGAATTCCATCTCCTGTGACCATCTGGGTATAACATCTCCTGTGATCGGTGTCCGCTGCCAGACTCTCCAGTATCGGTTCCAGCCTACTGTAGCTCCAGGATTCCATCCTGTCCGATATTCCGCCATCATCTGTAATTCCGATGTTCTATCATCATCCGATGTTCCGCCATCATCTGTGATTTCCGATGTTCCATCATCATCCGATGTTCCATCATCATCTGTGATTCCGTTGTTCCATTCCTCATCCAAGTTTCCGATATTCCTCCTGGTTCCGATGTTCAATCATCATCCAATGTTCCATCTCCACTCCTGAGTATTTGATACATTCCGGCATTCGATGTTCCAGCCATCGATTCACAGTTCACTCACATTCAAGTACAGTAAAGTATTACTTCCATATTGACTTTGTTATTCATGGACTTCATCAGTGCATTGCACTGCACCATTTTTCATCTGTCCTGTGTCATTCCATATTGCTTACTTTACTGCCCATTATATACAACTTTCTTGTCTTTCAATAAACCTGGTTGTATTTTTTATCATCGACTCATCTCTGCCTCTGGATGCACTGTCGCGCAAGTGAATGCGCAGGGGTCTCCTGCAGCCTCCCCGATTGCGGTATCGGTCCAGGTTCCCTCCAGAGGACTTAGTCTCTGCGACTCGGACCCCTGGTGTGACAATTCATTTAACACTGCTTGACCTTGCACACAGGGCCTGCGCCCTCCTGCAAACTTTAAATTTGTGCCCTCTCATACACACCAAAAAAAAAGGAAGGGGCATGGCCACACAATAGCACAATCTTATTCACTTTACACAGCACCAGTGCCATAATTAGTCATTTTAGTGCCCTTTGCCAGAAAGGAAACTTGTGACCCTCAACCCCTGATCACCACCACCACCACCACAGTCAAAACAGGGAGAATGCATACCGATGGGGCAGGGCCACATAACCGTACCAATAACATCGTAATGCACATTACACATTATGCCACATGCTATAATGGCCATTACACATTATGCCTCACAGTAATGCCTATTACACATTATGCCAAACATCGTGATGCAGCACACCATTAGGCCCATTACACATTATGCCACAAACCGTAATGCCCCTTAAACAATATGCTGCACACTTTAATGCCCATATGGCATTATGCAATGTCCCAAGTACTCCTGCTTATACACATAATGCCACCAGTAGTGCCACTTACATAATGCCCCAGTAATGCCTCTTATAAAATCCCCCCAGTAGTGCCTATTACACATAATGCCAACAGTAATGCTCCTTACACAATGCCCAGAGTAGTGTCCATAGCAGTATGTCCCCAGTACTGCTAACAGCCCAGCATCTGGCATCCCGCCTCCACCGCTGGTGATCTGAAGGCTGGGAGGAGAGCAGAGCCTGCAGAGGCACTGAATTGATTTTCAAATATGGTGCCGACTCATGAACCAATTGGAGGTCATGGTCCAACACCGAATCAATAACTGCAGCTGCTGGACCACAAGCTCTGAGAGCAGTGGCATCTGGCGATCAGCAGTGAGTGGTTGTGCAAGTAGTGCTGCCAGGTGGTATACCCACAGTGTAAATGGGAAAGACATGACTGGCAGACATCTAGTTCCGGCCCTGCACAGCACCTAGTGCCCCTGTTCAGCACTTAGTGCCCCTGTTCACATTAGGCTTCTCAGTAGTGCCCAGTACACAAAATAACCACAGTAGTAGCACTGCTTATACATATACAGTAGTAGAACCCTTACGCACATGATGATGGCAAGCTATGACAGCGAGCCTTCGGAGTATTGAACTTCCTTCCCTTCACTTTCTGAAAAGAAACAGCGAGGTGGAAACAGCGAGTGTGCCCATTAAAACAGAGGGGCTCGCCACAAATTGCCGCAAACCTCACTGTTTAAGGTAATCCTCACAGTCCTTAAATACATTGAATACGGCGAGGGGGGTTGGACGATGAGGATGGCTTTTACTCGCCCAAAAAAGCCATCCTTGCCAAAGAAATCCACTGCGGCACCGCTCGCATTGAATACACCCGATAATGTCCACAGTAGTAGCTTGACTTACACATAGGACGTGTGTTTGCACAGGAGAGTGATGTTTCACGACTGCGCATGCACATATAGTTTTATGAGCATGTGAAGCCGCTTGGTGCAATCGGGTGCGGCGAACTGCATGTTCGCTGTCCCGTTTGCACCTAACAGTGTGGGCAGGGGGCGTGGGGCGGCGCCGACGGGCTGTGTCCATGGGAACGTTCCCATGCTAATTTCGGTGGGAGGGCAGCTGATGCCAGTGGATATCAGCTGCCCGCCCGCTTCCCGCACAGGGAGCTTGCAAATGTAAGACACCACTGTAGAAATCATTCGATGGTAAGGCTCCACTTACTGCAGTAATAAACATGTCACTCTGAGCGGGGCGGCCGCCAGTATTATACGCTCCTGGAGCCAGCAGTAGATGCCCAGCGGCAGGACAGCTAGAGCCGCCCACAGAGCAGCAGAACCTTAGTGGCCTGGGGGCGCAGGAGCAGCCCAGGAATCAGCAGATGCTTGCCAGACAGGGAGTAGGAGGCGGCTGGAGAGCAGTAGGCGATTGATGGCAATGGAGCACTGCAGGAAAACTTACCATTGTGGAGCAGGTGACCCGCCAATGCTGTTGAGCAGACCTGCCTCCTGTCCGCACTCTCTTCTCTCCCAGTCCCCTCACACCCCCCTGTCACCTTACCCCCTTCCCTCTCTTGCCCCCATCACCTCACTCCCCCGCTCTTGCCCCATCACCTCACCCCTCTCCTGCTCCCTCACCACCCTCTATGTTGCCCTGTCACCTACAGTTCAAAAGATTATTATGTGGTGTGACCCAGAAACAGTTCAGTAGGACCCCAAATTTATAAAGCTTTTTTAGGGCTTGCGAGCCCGATGCACGCTCCCATGTGAGCGCAAATCGGCAGTGAAATAGAGAGGGCAGGCAAGACTATATAGTGCAGATCTGCACTATATAGTGTAAATTGTGCTACTCTAGCATGCCTCGCGATGCGAGTCCCGATGCGATCTGATCGCATCAGGACTCGCATAGCACGGCATATCGCCCCCGTGTGTACACACCATAACTCTCTGCACAAGTTACATATGTCCCACCTGCAGTGCACATGGTTTTGCGATCACATCTAAATAAACCCCTAAATGGGGAGACTGTAATCTCTCCTTCTGGGCCAGATGTACTAAGCTTGAAAAGTGATAAAATGGAGAGTGATAAACCACCAGCCAATCAGTTACTAACTGCCATGTTACAGGCTGTGTTTGAAATATGACAGGTAGGAGCTGATTGGTTGGTAGTTTATTACTCTCCAATTTATCACTTTTCAAGGCTTAGAACCTCTCGTTTACTGTGTCACAGAAATCTTAATGTGCGTACCCACGGTAAGATATAGTGCAAAATCTAGCACACTATCTAGCTAGTTTCGAATAGCATGCTAGATAGTGCACTATATATTACCGTGTGTACGCACTATCCGACATACGATGCGCTCTCCCGCCGGTTGTCTGGCAGGGAGCTGCTCGGTTGAGCATGCAACTCAATCTGGCTAGAAAGCATAAGATAGTATAGTGTAGTACAGCTGTGACGTCATATCGTATATGATATCTTATGCACATTGTACGTTATTTTAAGTACAAATCTTATGCTTTTGACCACTGGGACTTTCCTGGGAAATCGTATATAATATCATACGGAACATAAATCGTACCATGGGTACGCACCTTTACATATTCACCCAATCCCCATGCTGTAAAAAAGTCCTGGGTGACTGGACCTAGGTATTTTTTTAGGGTGTCGTTTTCACTGAGCAAAAATCTGGGTTAATGCACTTTTAAGTGCAAAAACCTGGAATTTTTAAGTAAGTGAAAAAAGGGTATTACTATACATTTTAGATCGGAAAGAAAAGTTGCTCTTTAGGTTTATTAATAGTATTAATATGTTTTGAATTTCAGTACCAGGGCAATACAATAAGCCCAACAAATGAAGTATTGGATAAAAATGTGATTTACGTGTTTTCCATGTTGAAAGGCGCACCAGGTTTTTTCTGTGTCCTCACAAGAACGCTCTTCATTTTCATGTCAGCGACAGAAGGAAACAGAAGTGGCACAGCTATGCAGAACAATGCCATTTGTGGTGCTGGGGCACTTCCTGTGCATCCTTTCTTCTTCTGCCCAAAGAGGAACTTCAGCTTTCCTTCAAACTGCATTGTCTGTTTTACATAAAATATAGTAAAATGTTATTATCCAACAAATGTGTAACCTAATAATAAGGCATATATAATAATAATAATCATATAATATATATTAATAATAAGGCATACTGTAGGTATGACTAAGTTACTATTGCTTCCCATTAGGTTTTGTGCAGCAATTATATATTTTTATAAGTGTAATGGTAAAAATTTGCCAGGTGCCTTCCTTGGGGATTTGAATATGATGTTGTAGTAGGCAGCACTCTCAGACTGTAAAAATAAGGGATACAAGACTTCTAGATGTGTTCAACATTTTGATATTTCAGTCGTCTTCATGAACAAGTGCAAAGGTTACAATCATGCCGTTTAAATAGACAGAACAGAAAACCATGTGACCAAGAAAAATGTGCTGTGCAGGGTGATGATGTCATAATTGGTGGACATCAATACAGTGAATAAAACTTCAATGGTTTCTATTACAATATTACAATGAAATAAAAGTGTACAATTATATACAATGCGATGAAAAGTTGACAGGTATAAATATGGAGAAGAGACATTAGCATATACTGCAGGAAAATATTCATATTAAACAATTATACAGTAAATTTCAATGTTAAACGTGCAGAATATAGTCAATTCAATCAATGCACAGGCACTAGTCAGTAAAAATGTCATAAGGCATGCGATGCGATGTTACGCGATGGCAGGCGATGTTATACAATTTTTAATTGTATACCATCGCATTGTATGCCATTGTATGCCATTCTATCGCATATACAATGGTATGCGATTTAAAATTGTATAAGCACCCTAATGGGTTTTTCCATGTTAAAAGTGGTCCCTATAAGATAATTAAACGTGATGGGTGCTTAGTATGTTAAAACCCCCACTATCAACGCCAACCTGAAGCGTGGCGAGCGAGGGGCGGCGGTACGCGTCCTACGACCTTTTCATACCCCCACTATCCACGTGGGCATGGAGTTGATTTTATATAGTGTGGCAAGCGCAGCGAGCCACCGAGCCTGAAGCGCGGCGAGCGGCCGCGGAATACATCTAAATTAATACGCGGCCGCTCGCTACACTTTGGGCTCGGTGGCTCGCTGCGCTCGCCACACTGTATAAAATCAGCTCCACGCCGACGTGGATAGTGGGGGTATGAAAAGGTCGTAGGACGCGTACCGCCACACCTCGCAACACTTCGGGTTGGCGTTCATAGTGGGGGTGCATTTAACATTGTAAGCCCCCATTAGGGTGCTTATACAATTAAACATTGTATAGGGGGCTTATACAATTTAAAATCGCATCGCTGTGCATCGGGTGTATGCCATGCGATGCGATTATATGTCGTGCGACCTAATATCGTGAGCGCCGTGATAATACACAAGTACCAATGTTTATATTAATGTAACTGTAAGAAATGCTCAGGGAGGCCGTTACTTTTGTTTTGAGGAAACAATTAAGGGATAACTTATTAATTAATTTAGCCTCCAGCCAGAAGAGTTTCTTTGCTCTATCACCTCCTCTTTTATCCTCAGGTACCATATCAATCATATTGTACTTTAGAGCGGCCAAAGTATGTTTATACTGCACAACGTGTTGCACAAACTGTTGTTGAATTTTCTTGCCCTCTAGGGCTAAGCGGATGGCACTGCGATGTTCTGCCATCCTTTCTTTGAACTGGCACCTTTTTATTGCAATTAATCGCATAAAATTTGTGCAATTAACAGCGATTAACTGCATTGTTAGGCCCATAAGTGCCGCTTACCTACAATCTCGTTGCCAGGGGTTCCATGCTCATTAAAAACAATGTGAAAGCTGCTTAAGCAAACTAGTAATGCCCCTCAGGTGCTGTATTGGATTTAACCCCCAGCACAGCAAACGGGGATTAGTAATAAGATTTGAAAAACCAACATAATAGAAGGTAATTCAGAGATTTAAAGGGGTGTACACACGAAGCGATCCTTCTAATCGATTTTGACTACATAGTCAAAATTGCTTAGAAGGTTAGTAAAGATCTCTGTCAAGGTTAGAAAAATCTCCCTATAATATCGCTTATTAAAATAGAGTTGCCAGGCAAGAATATTTTGACTAGATCGCTGGCTGTCTCACTAGGCGATCTGCAATGAATACCAACCAAGTATGTTTATTCTTGATTAGTCAAAATCGCTCATAGACAAAATTGCTTAGTCAAAATCTCTGTTTAGGGATGCCAATCCCGGGGCATTTTTTTCAATCCCGGGATTCCCTGGATCCTGGGATTGGCCTCCATGGTTTTAAAAAAAAAAATACCCCACCCCAAACTGGCCGAACAAGGCAGACTAATCCCCAACATTTTCTCACTATCTCCCCGTCCCTGCACTGCGCTGTCACTTACATGATGGTGGTGACAGGCAGTAGCAGGACCATCTTCAGTGGGCATGCGGCTGGGAGCTGCTCAGCGGACGGGCGGCTGGGAGCACCTCAGCAGGCAGACGTGTGGCCAGGCGAACAAGTTCAGAACAGTGTGCTGCAGCGGCATGACGGCGGCCAGGCTGTGCAGCGTGATGTGATGTCAGGGGTCATGCTGCGCCGCCCGACCACCGTCATGCCGCTACAGCACACTGTTCCAAACAGCCGTCTGCTGGCATTTTTACAATCGGGTAGGAATCCCGCTGTTTTTAGGCCAAAATCCCGGGATCCCGATCCCGGGATTGGCCTCCCTATCTCTGTTGTATCTTGTCAAATCGCTTAGTCAAAATCGCTTAGTTAAAGTCGCTCACTAGCAAAAATCTCTCCATGTGTACACCCCTTTAGTTACATATATTTTGCAAAAGATATGATAAGCTGCCTGGCCTCGACAAGGCTTCTCTGATACCGGAAGTCCTACACTACATGATAACAGCACCCATTCTCTGACATATAATTGTCTACTGTAAGGCTACATGATAACAGTACAGATGGGTCTTGTCCCATCTTGGCAGGGGATGGCGCTGGCGTCGCCAGCCGCCATCCCCCGCCAGTACCATGGCGATGGTGAGAAGGGGACGCGCGCGCGTCCCCTTCCGACGGCGCTTCCATCCGTTCCCCCGGGTCCCCGCCGGCTTGCCGGCGGTAACCGGGGTCCCCGCCGCCTGCCCGCATCCCCCCCTAACCCCCCCTAACCCTGTCCGTCTCCCTGAGGCGGAGACGGACAGGGTTTCCGTCGCGCTGGCGACGGAGACTGAGACGCGCGTGCACGTGAGACGCACGCGCGTCTCAGTGCATTCGCTGGCGTGGCTGCTGGCGGGTCGCCAGCGCAGACGCCATGGCGACCTGCCAGCAAGGATGGGACCTGACCCATCTGTACTTACCAATATATCTAAATTAAGAGTTAGTCTATAAGTTTTTACCCCTAAATCCTCGTGGCACTACAGGAACCAGCATGCCCTTCAAATGCAGGTCCGAACAAATGCCTCTTGCATATAAAAACAATGTGAAAGCTGCTCATTGCCTGAGGGGATTACATGATTGTTGCAAAGGGAAATTATATGCCTGTTGCCAAGGGGGATTACATGCTTGTTGCCATAGGGGTTTACATGCTCCTTGCCCAGGGGGATTTAAATGCTCGCTGCCCAGGGGGATTGAAATGCTTGTTGCCCAGGGTGAGGTAAATCTTTTTATTGCGAAGAGGATCGGTGATGCAGAGTCGCAAATTCTCTGACAGAATTAGAGACCCTGCACCCCTCCAAAGATGGCCACCACCGCAAAGGAAAAAGCTGCTAGAGGTGCAGGAGTACTTCTAGCGTGTCTTCTCTGTTGCGGTGGTCATTTTTGGAGGAGGGCAGGGTCTCTGTAATGCTGTTAGAGACTTTGTACCTCCGCAGCGCCCTGCTCCCCCCCGCCGCGACCCCACTCGTTAACGGCAATTAAAAGCTAATAGCCATTAAAGTGCTGCCTTGTTAATGCACCGATAATGCGTTAATGTGCCCAGCACTAATATATTTTATATATATATATATATATTGTGGGGTTTTAGCGTCAAACGGGTAGGCACAGGTGAGGTTTTGGCACAGACTTAGACAGTGACATCACGGCTTGGGTCCTAAACAGGGCTTGTCTGAGTTTATTGCAGCACTCAGAGCAAGAAACTAAAAAAATCAGCCTTTTCACTTCAGGCAAAACAGAAAAATAAAACCTGCTCGTCTGAGCTCTAACTAAACAGAATAAACGTCCCTCTCTATACCAGGGCCACACTATGTGACACTGGACACACACAGCAGATATAGATCAAGTAACGCAGTAGTTTCAGCCTTGTCTCTCTCTAGCAGCAGCTTACTGCCTCCAACACCCAGGGAGAGAGAGAGAGAGAGAGAGGGCTGGCTCCATTTAAAGAATCAGGTGCTCTCCTGATTACCAGCCCAGGACAGAACACCCTTTGTAAGCCGGAGCTTACCACACAGATTGAAACAGCCTGCAGTCTATATGCCATAAGACAGGATTCTAGGGGAAAGGTACCTGCCGTCTATGACTTTCCCTGCCACTGTCTTACAATATATATATATATATATATATATATATATATATATATCACAAACGGTCCGGCACTAGCAAGTAGAAACAAGCAGCTGCTCACGGTGCTCACTTATCCCAAAATGCATGGGAAACATAGACGCAGTCAGTTAGCGGCACTCAGGAGACTGTAACAGCATGAATAAATGATGTACTAGACTCAGCAGAGACTTGAACTCTGCTGAGTCTAGTACATCATTTATTCATGCTGTTACAGTCTCCTGAGTGCCGCTAACTGACTGCGTCTATATATATATATATATATATATATACAGTGGTCGAAGTGGGGCGGTATACGGCGGTATGCTATACCGCCACTTCTATCTGGGGGATGAAAAACGTAACTATACTTTATCACCTTTTTAAATGCGTGTCTTTTTCCTTCAGCATTACATGCATTTAGTATACCTGTCATTTGTATGTTATAGGCTCCTTGATAAAGGACCATGTTGGGACCGAAACGTCGGAGCATACATACTCTATATGCATATTACCTAGGGTTACCACCTGGGGCCTTATTCTGATCTGAGCTCAGTACAAATTTGTTCTTAAAATGGGCAAAACCATGTGCACTGCAGGTGGAGCAGATGTAACGTGTGCAAAGAGAACAAATTTGGGTGGGGTGTGCTGAAACTGAAATCTAAATTGCAGTGTAAAAATAATGCAGCCAGTATTTACCCTGCACAGAAACAAAATAACTCACACAAACCTAACTCTCTCTATACATGTTACATCTGCCCCACCTGTAGTGCACATGGTTTTGCCCATTTTAAGAACAAATTTGTACTGAGCTCAGATCAGAATAAGGCCCCTAGTCCCTTTAATTCCGGACACATATTAATTACACAGGTTCTGTGGCTGGCTGACTTCAAGACTCCACTTCACCTGATTTTAAACTGCCACAGAACCTGTGTGATTAACATGTGTCCGGAATTAAAGGGACTAGGTGGTAACCCTAATATTACCATGTTGAACCAGTTGGATTAATAAACCTCTTTTGCTTTTATCACAAGGCTGATTTGTGATTTTGGAGAGTGCTCCGCATCTGCACGTTTGATTGTGGATACTCGGGACTATTTTTGGGTACATGTGTTTGCATGCACCTTTGTCGGGCACCCCACCGTTGTTTTGTTGGGTGAGAGTGCGGTCTTTCCACATATATATATATATATATATATATATATATATATATATATATATATATATATATATATATATATGACGGGATGGTCCGGCCCAAACTTTAGTGGTAAACAAGAAAAAGCAACGTTTCAACAACCAAATGTTTTTGTCAGTTTCCAGTTTTTGGATCCCAGCAATACACATCCTTCCCACAGGAGTATTATTTGGGTGACTGAAAAGAAGATGCTCACTGAGTAAAGAGTTCTTAGCAGAATTAATTGGGTGAAGGTACAATGGAGGAAATATTCCCTGTCCTTCTCCTGAATGTGTGTGCTCTTTGGAGTCCAGCCAGCAAGTGCCACTTGCTGGCTAGATTAATTCTGCTAAGAACTCTTTGGATGGAATTGTTTTACTGTATATTGAAGGTCTATTGTGATTTTTGAACTATTGGCATGGGATCTTTTATACAATACATTTCTTATCTGTAAATTGAGGAGCATCAGCGCTTAGTGAAGACGTTTTCTCTCTTAAATACATTAAGGTATATATACCACTATAAAAGGTTGATTTTACTAATTACCATCTATCTGGGTGCTTTAAAAATCAGACTGCCAAACACTCAGAGCCAAGATTGGCACGTATAGTTCAAAGAAAAACCCCTGATGAAGTCTCCAAGTGAGATAAAACGTGTCGGTATTGATCTAAAGCTCTCGAAATTAAAAGAAAATTACTCTTCAAAAAACAAGAAGCGACAAGTGTTTTTCTTTTCAATATAAATGTTTTAATATAAATGTTTTATTTTATTGAATTGTTTTAGAAGACATCACATACTATAGGGCGCTGGAGACACTATTGTGGGTGTTTGTTTGAAGTGTTAGTTCCTACTAGTGGGGAACTAAGTGTCAACAGCGACCAAATTAGGTTTTAGTTTTTTAGCAATTTGGAGATTGTGTTCTATCCATCCATCTATCTATCTATCTATCTATCTATCTATCTATCTATCTATCTATCTATATAAATGTCTCTTTCCAATGCACTCACAGTAAATTCTTCTAATTATTGCTGGGGTGCT
Organism: Crinia signifera; assembly: GCF_055691185.1. NCBI lineage: Eukaryota > Metazoa > Chordata > Amphibia > Anura > Myobatrachidae > Crinia > Crinia signifera. The sequence goes on from NC_139221.1 coordinate 194,301,283, forward strand.
TCGTGTAGATGCCAGAACAGCTAGTATGTAAGTCCAAGAACAAGGCACTCACCAGACTTTTCAAATGCAAAAGGTACTTTTTATTCCTTAAAATGACTGCATATTTCCAACGTTTCGGACCTCCTCAGGGCCCTTAGTCATGGCACAGTCCATCAGTAGAGACCCAGATAGCATCTGCCTTGTTCTTGGACATATATATAATATATATATATATATATATATATATATATATATATATATATAGACAATTGTAAAATAGGCAAGGTGGTTTTCTTCTTGGGGTATAGGGATATGTGTCCCATTGGAAACCTCTTATTTTAGGAGTCATAGATAATGAATATATAAATATATATTGACATTTTATTCATTATATATATATATATATATATATATATAGATTCTGTGGAAGACCGCACTCGCACGGGGTGTGTAATAGTAGCAGCGGGCGGGGTGCCTAAAGGGAGTTCATTTCAAGTATGAACACCTTAGTACAATCCGAAGGTTTCTCCGGGGAGAAAATAGGCACTCTCCTAAGTAAAGTCATAAACTTGTTGTAATCCAAGTATTTTGATTTATTAGTCATCCAATAAATTGGTACAATATATTGTGCTCAATTATACTCCGACGTTTCGGTCCAATATAGGCGGACCTTTATCAAGGAGCATGAGTCAGCAAAGTACACATAATCATCGATGGGGCAACATAAAGTATGTTGGAAAACCTCCTACTGCAGGAGGACACCATGGTGTCCTCCTGCAGTAGGAGGTTTTCCAACATACTTTATGTTGCCCCATCGATGATTATGTGTACTTTGCTGACTCATGCTCCTTGATAAAGGTCCGCCTATATTGGACCGAAACGTCGGAGTATAATTGAGCACAATATATTGTACCAACTTATTGGATGACTAATAAATCAAAATACTTGGATTACAACAAGTTTATGACTTTACTTAGGAGAGTGCCTATTTTCTCCCCGGAGAAACCTTCGGATTATATATATATATATATATATATATATATATATATATATATATATATATAAAAAGGGACTTATACTAATTACATGAAAAAATGGACATGGTTAAAATACAAGAAAATGCTGAATAAAAATGCAAAATACAAGATGAGAATAAAAATGAAAAATAAAAAAATTATATAAAAACTGAGTTTTCTTTCCTCCAAGAAGGAAAACTCTGAGCTGGACTGAGATATGGATAGAACCTCCTCAAATCTAAACATCTGGTATGTGTCAAAAAATACCCCTTATATCAGGCATTCCCAACCACGGTCCTCAAGGCACACCAACAGTGCAGGTTTTAGTGATATCCAGGCTTCAGCACAGATGGATTAATCAGAATCCCTCAGATACTAATTAAGTTTCCTGTGCTGAAGCCTGGATATCACTAAAACCTGCACTGTTGTTGTGCCTTGAGGACCGGGGTTGCGAAAGCCTGCCTTATATGAAGAATGTGTTTTCTTTCCCGCCACTTAAGTATTGGGTACCCCAATATTGAAAAAATGGGGAACAACTGAATATATGCATCACAATGATTTAATAGGGTGAACCAGTAAGGAATACAATTAGTGGGAATCCGTGCTATTAACGTTTTTATTTTTTATATGCATGTATCTGTATCTGTTTTAAGTATAAGAATATTCTATATTTTGGAACCCTACCTTAAAATATCTACAAATGTTCTGAGCCTAAAACGCCAATGCTTAATTATATCCTGATCACCATAGAGTTAACACTAATGGTGACATGTACCTTAAGATATAGATTGTATATAATGTCTATGCTCTTAACACAAAATATGGCACACACTTATTTCTCCTATGGTACATCGGAAAGGATCATGAAATGCATCTGCCTGAATACATGCATGTAAATACTCATTATCATGTGCACGTGTTTTCCTACTTCCAAATGTGTGTACCTCAGCCAAGGAACGTTCTAACACTACATGCCCCCAATGATTTACTTTTCAATACACTTAATTTAATAGTAAAAAAAGGCAAAGTGGGCTATTAAAAATTTCCAGATACAGTATCCCCCATAACCAAATTACCTTATCATCGCTATTTCGGGTTATTTGGGAACAGGTTTAGGGTATTTATAATGGCCGTCCTGCTGGTACAGCTTCTTTAATCCACAGCTGTCATAGTTCTATAACAGCATATTCTTGTTCTTTAGGTCAGACATGTGCACTGTGAGCGGTGGAGGGGGTGTGGATCAGTTGGTAACCAGCAAGTTGTTAGACAGTCATTAGGTCGACATGCATTTAGGTAGACATGTGTTGCACCCCACAAACTGGGGCACTACAAGTGCCAGCAGCATAATGTAATGGAAACACTGTAAAGGCCTGCAGGCATAAAGTAGCTGTGGCACTACAGGCTCCAGAATGACTGTGTATTAAAAAGTACTACTGGAGTTGCACAGAACTGAGCCTATATAGATTGCAGCACAACAAGGGTTAACAGCCCAGCTCACAGCAAGGGAGATCAGTTTGCAAAAAAGAAACATTGTACAGATCACACAAGTTTGCAGAAAAAGGTGGGAAATCCTGGATGGAATCTCTCCCTGGGAGTCTGAGACCGCAGAGTGAGAAGTGTGGCGTTGACTGGTGAATGCTGAAGCTTGCAGAGCCCTGAAGGCTGGAGAGAGCAGCCTGACTTGGGTGAAGATGAAGCAGCGTGCCCTGAAGTGTATGGGGGCAGTGGCGGATTCAGGGGGGGGGCACCCGGGCACGTGCCCCCCCTGTCATTTATTTTGTAGCTGAGGACCAGGGTTTTCCAACGAGCCCAGCCCCGTGTCTCTAGCCCCCAGGGAACCGGAGATATCGCATGGCAAACCTGTAACGTTTTTTCCCCATAGGATAATATGGGACCCGACAATTCCGACCCCCACCCGGTTCCGATGGCTGCCAGTTCCTGCCCTGGCATCACAGAAGCTTGTGGTTGATTTCATTCAATTCCAAATCGCTGGGCCTTCAATATTATATCAGGCTGGTCCAAATCGGTCAATCGGTTCCAGAGATATTGCGTGTAAACCGATTTTTCTATTTTTGAAATGTAATTTCATAGCTGTTCATGTTCTTTGAGGGCAGATTACTCTGGAACCAAACGTTCCAGTTACACTGGACCAAAATCATTCAAAGCCCGATCAAAAGTTCTTCAATATAATACTTGTCTCATGTAAATGGGTCAGTTGGTTCCGAAGATATAGCCGGTTAAATGAGATAACTGGTTAAAGGGGGGAGGGGTAGTTTTCTCTCCCCTCACACCAGAAAATGCAGGGACTAGGCTGGTGTAAAAGGGGCCAACCTGGGAATGCATTTTCTGGTGTGAAAGGGGTATTATTTCAAATAGCCGGGACCTGCAGTGCTCTGAATACAGCCAGGCTCTGCCACTGTCAGTGGCTATCACTTCTGCCTGGCGGCGGCTGTCCCCCATTTACCACGAGCATGTATTCACCCTTGGCAATTAGCATGTAATCCCACATGGCAACGAGCATGGAACCTCTGGCAATGAGCATGTAGAGAAGCAGCACTTATGTAGCATCATTTTTAATAGGCATTATGGTGTTTGGCATAACACATAATGGACATAATGGCGTGTAACTTAACGTGTAATGGACATTATGGTGTAAATGTTTAATGCAAGCCTTTGGTGGACAATGTCCCTGTTTATGAAGTGTATTGTGAATTTTGGCTTAATCTGTGTGGCATTATGTGAATTCTGGCTCAATCCATGTGGCATTATGTGAATTTTGTCTCAATCCGTGTGGCATTATGTGAATTTTGGCTCAATCCATGTGGCATTATGTGAATTTTGGCTCAATCCATGTGGAATTATGTGAATTTTTTCCCAATCCGTGTGGCATTATGTGAATTTTCGCTCAATCCGTGTGGCATTATGTGAATTTTGGCTCAATCCATGTGGCATTATGTGAATTTTGGCTCAATCCGTATGGCATTTTATGCATTTGGCTCAATCCGTGTGGCATTATGTGAATTTTGACACAATCCATTTGGAATTATGTGAATTTTGGCTCAATCCGTGTGTGTTATTATGTAAATTTTGGCTCAATCCATGTGGCATTATGTGAATTTTGACACAATCCATGTGGCATTATTTGAATTTTGGCTCAATCCATGTGGCATTATGTCAATTTTGGCTCATTCCATTTGGCATCATGTGTAAGGGGCAAGTATAATGGGGTCTAGTATTTTGTTGCATAATGTGTAGAAGTTGTATATGGTGTTGACACTCCCCCTGTTGTGTGGCCACACACCCTTTTCCGGAGCGCGCCTTCGGCGCGCGCACAACTACATCCTTCACTTTTGTCGCCATGGTGGGCCTGCGTACTTTAAATGCCAGGGCCTATTTTTAATTCCATTCCCACCCTCTCCTGCCGCTCTCTTAGCATGTACACTGGCACCACTAACACCGCCCCTCCCCCACCCAAACCCTTTTTTATCATGGTGCCCCCCCTGTCATTTTATCCTGGATCCGCCCCTGTATGGGGGCACAGACTGGCAGCATGCAGAGAGCGCTGGTCAGTGAGGACAGCCTGTCCGCATGCATTTAAAGTATATTGCATTAGAAGTATTCTGCATCTGAAGTATCTTGCATTTGAACTATTCTGCATATGCAACCTTAGCACCTGACTCTACAACTATTCTGCATTATTAGTGACACTGGGTGCATAAGCCTTCCATATTCTAAACATTGCTACAACAAGCAACTGTGTGTTTCATCAGTGTATATCCAGCATACAGTCAAGTTTCCCAATAAAGTATTTACAGTCACTGTCAGCCTAGCAGTGAGAGAATCCAGTGGCAGTGGTGAGCTCTTGCCATATCATACTTGTGAACATTCTGGACACTCATGAGTCATCTATTTAACAAGTGTGCTAAATATTAATGACATTACTGCACTACGTCCAAAGTCACTACTCTAAACTTTCCCCTCCTTCATTACGCAAAGGGTTTTATATACATGCATGTATATCCCAAACGTCAGGACCACGTGACTATTCAACTGGGATTTGAGCATTTAAGTTACACTAAACGGTACAGTTATAAAGGAGACTTTTGATATTTACCTACAGTATATTGCACTGCGAATTGTGAATATGTGCATGTGATGTATGTTCTGATTTATGCTACTTTGAAACAGTTAAGTCTCAGATATATATGTCTGCTGAGGTAGATATTGAACCGTTGAAGTGTATATAGAAGTGTATTGCATTTATTGTGATAACCTATTGCAATTATAGGAGACTACCCACGGGCAGTGTCCCTCTGTGTTTCTTCCTTTTCACCCGACCTCTTACGCAAAATAAATGACCTCAAAGCGAGGCCTTAAAAGGACAACACTTGTGTGAGCCTGTATTCCTTCTACTAACTCTCCAAGGAAAAAGAAGAACCTGTGTGGTGGGGCGATTAACACCAGCGACCCCGGTGAGTGCATTACCCCTCACCCTCTGAGCAGGGTGTTATACATGTGTCTAGGTCGACATGCAGGAAGATTGACACGAGTCTAGGTCAACAAGGGTTAGGTCAATAGGGTCATTAGGTTGACATGGGGGTTTTCACAGTTTTTTTTACCTGAATGTCGACACAGTCGACATGGACAAAGGTTGAAGTGCACCGCGTCCCCTCGCATGGCTCGCCACGCTGCAGGCTCGGTGCCTCACTACACTCAGCACACTATTTTATTCTCCCACCACGTCCTAGTGGATGGTAGGGCATGAAATACCACCTGTCGGCACATGTCGGCTCATAAAAACAGTGAAAAACCCCATGTCGACCTTTTGACCGTCGACCTAACCCATGTCGACCTAAATGCATGTCGGCCTAATGGTGTCGACCTAATGACTGTCTAACAACTTGCTGGTGACCCAATGACCGTATCCCGGTGGAGGAACGCTGTCTATCGAGTTTCAAAAAGTTTATGGAGCTCAATAAATATCGCAATCTTAAATTAGTCCCCAAATATATTGTATGAGCATGATATCTGCATTGCCATCAGCCCGCCACCCACAGCCCAGGGGTGGCGGGGAATTACTGGTACTTGTGTATTTTGGCGGCGCCCATCGCATACCATAAGGCATGCGATGGTATGCGATGCAACGCGATATCGCGCGATACTGTACAATGCCATACAATTTTAAAATTGTATTACATTGTATATGGCATACAATGCGATGCGATTAAACATTGTATAAGCACCCTAATGGGTGCTTACAATGTTAAATGCACCCCCACGCCACCCCCCCACTATAAACGTGAACCCGAAGCGTTGCGAGTGCAGCGAGCCCGCGAGGGGCGGCGGTACGCGTCCTCCGACCTTTTCATACCCCCACTATCCACGTCGGCGTGGAGTTGAGAATAGAAAGTGTGGCGAGCGCAGTGAGCCCGAAGCGTGGCGAGCGGACGCGGATACCTGTGAAGCCCGCGAGGGGACTCCGATACCTGTGAAGGTATCTGCGTCCGCTCATCACACTTTCTATTCTCAAATCCACGCCGACGTGGATAGTGGGGGTATGAAAAGGTCGGAGGACGCTTACCGCCGCCCCTCACGGGCTCGCTGCACTCGCCACGCTTCGGGTTCACGTTTATAGTGGGGGGGTGGCGTGGGGGTGCATTTAACATTGTAAGCACCCATTAGGGTGCTTAAAAGCACCCTTTAGGGTGCTTATACAATCTTTCATCGCACAGGGGGCAAAAATCGCGTTGCATCGCATGCCATCGGGTGCATGGCATGTGATGCGATGCGATTAAAACATTGCGCGATACAAATCGGGGGCGCCGCCAAAATACACAAGTACCGAATTGCTAAATAGATTTTACTTAACAACAGGACTAAGGACCTAATTCAGACCTGATCGCAGGACAAATTTGTTTTCAAAATGGACAAAACCATGTACACTGTGCATGTATTAATGACTGCTTTATTTTTAAACTGCAATTTATATTGCAGTTTGAACCATAGTTGCCTACCCTTCTGCATTCTGCAGGAGACTCCCTGAAATACCACCAATCTCCCTCCCTCCCTCATTAGTCTAGCAATCTCCCTCATTTCACCTAGCCCATGTTACACTGTTATATTTTGGGGGAAAAAAGGAATGAGAGATAAATACATTTACATTGAATCATCAGCACCATTGCCCAGCACTTTACCAAGTATAGTATTGTATCTCTTACTAACTGTTTTGGGGCTCATCTACATTTGGATATAAGTAATTTTAAAAGATTCCTCTCAGATATAGCAGTACACACCCACACTTCTAATGTGCCACTTTTACAATCTCTCTTCACAATCTCTCCATATATGGAACTAAATACGCCCTTTGGGGGGACCATGACATGCCTTCTCAATGGGGCACTGTGCAAAATTTTACTACCAACTATAATCTCCCTGAAACTAGTTTTCAAAAGTAGGCAAGTATGGTTTGAACACAGCTCACCCAAATCTAAAAGGTGCCCATACACCTTAACTCTACATATGTTACATCTGATATTGAAAATAAATTATTACTATAGCTGACAGTCACGTTACCCCATTACAGTTCTTAGGTACAGATGATCTTAGTATACGGGAAGGAGGGAAGGACAGAAGAAGAATTCCCAAAACTGTAAATAGGTCAGGCAGTGTACATGGGGGGAGGGCTGTAGAGAGTCTATTGATGGGGAAAGGGGAAAGAGGAAGCTAGTAAAGAATACAAATGGGTCTCGGGTGAAACTAAACATAATGTTAGAGCCATACCTAAAAATAAACATAAATTAAAATGCTTACTGGCTAATGCAAGAAGCTTAGTGAGTAAAATCGGGGAGCTAGAAACGGTGATCAATAGGGACGATTACGACATCATTGGTATTACAGAAACATGGTGTAATGAGACGCACGACTGGGCATTAAACATGGAGGGATATACACTCTACAGGAAAGACAGGGAAAATAGAAGGGGCGGGGGTGTGTGCCTATATGTAAATAATTAACTTAACATCATGTGAGAAAAAAATGAGCACAGATCTAGAAGAAGATAACTAGGAGGCAGTATGGGCAGAGATAACCGACAATAATAATAAAACAAAAAACAAAATTATAATAGGGGTATGCTATAGACCACCAAACATAAATGAAAGGGAAGAGTCTCTTCTTTTAAACCAAATCAAACAATCATCAAATCAGGGTCAGGTATTAATTATGGGGGATTTTAATTTACCCAACATTGATTGGGAAAATGAAACATGTAAATCAGCAAGAAGCAATGGGTTCTTAAGCTTACTTAAAGATCAGTTTATTGCACAAATGGTAGAAGCTCCAACTCGTAATGAGGCACTCTTGGACTTAGTATTAACAAATAACATATACTTAGTTTCAAACACAAAAGTAATTGATCAATTAGGGAACAGTGATCACAATATGGTTTCACTGGAAATAAACTTTAGTAAATTACATCAAAAAGGATCTGCAAAGATAATAAGCTTCAGAAAAGCAAACTTTGAATTATTCAGGGAAGCCCTTAAAGGAATTGGGTGGGAGACAGTTATGGAAGGAAAAAATGCAGAGCCTTACCTACTATGTAACTATAATAGACAGCAAACTGGGATGTAGTGCCCATTGTAATGTAGCTACAAAAAAGGCCAACAAAATTCTGGCATGTATTAAGAGGAGAATGGAAACTAGGGACTCAAGGGTAATTATGCCGTTGTATAAAGCACTGGTGAGACCTCACCTCGAGTACGGAGTGCAGTTCTGGGCCCCACACTATAAAAAGGATATCATAGAATTAGAAAAAATCCAAAGGCGAGCAACAAAGTTTATTAGGGGAATGGAGAATTTAAGCTACGGGGAGAGATTAAGCAATTTGGGACTATTTACATTGGAAAATAGACGTTTAAGGGGGGACATGTTCAACATGTACAAGTATATCAAGGGCCAATATAAGGAACTGTCACACACCCTCTTTTCTACTAGAAAGGAATCTAGGACACGAGGGCATGAGTATAGATTAGAAGAAAAAAGATTTCATTCAGCTAGTAGAAAGAATTTCTTTACGGTCAGAACAGTCAAACTCTAGAACTCTCTTCCCAGAGAGGTGGTAACGGCTGGCTCATTAAATGCATTCAAGGCAATGTTGGACAAGCATTTACTGGATAAAAACATCCATGGGTACAAATAAGAAATATAATCTATCTGTAAAATTTTAGAACCTACCAAATCAGCAATGGATATCTCTATACCAGGTTGAACTAGATGGACGCAAGTCTTTTTTCAGCCTTACCTACTATGTAACTACCTACTATGATGATTTCTGGTTAATTTGAAAAGTGTTCTGAATTCTTACGTTACGGACTAATTTGTCATTAATCTCTTATATATTTAGCCAGATCTGTCACTCATCCCCTGTGTATATAACGTACCCGCCCCCCCACCCCCACGGAAAAGACCAGTGTTCTATGTGTAGAACATTTTCATGTGTATAACATTCCATCCCCTTGACATCACCTCCCCTCCGCCTAGCCAGGGCTACAGTACACACCCACCATCCACCATTACTCCACAGCCACCATCCACCATTACTCCCGTGACCCCCCTCCCGTGATTTGCAGGACCCCTGCGACCCCTCCCGCGATTCGCGGGACCCCCTCGACCCACCTCCCGCGATTCGCGGGACCCCCGTGACCCATTCCCCCCCTCCCGCGATTCGCGTGACCCCGTGACCCATTCCCCCCTCCCGCGATTCGCGGGACCCCGTGTCCCACCCCCTCCCATGACTAGCGGGACCCTGGCGACCCCCCTCCCACGATTCGCGGGACTGCCACGACCCCACCTCCCACGATTTGAGGACCACCGCCCCCTCCTGTGATTCACGGCACCCCCCTTCCTGCGATTTGTGACCCCCCTCCCCCACGACCCCCCCCCCCGCAATTTGCAGACCCCCGCCCCCTCCCGCGATTCACGGAACCCCCCGTAGCGCCCCCTCCCGTGATTCGTGGACCCCCTCGGCACCTCCCGCAATTCGCGGACCCCCCCTCCCGCGCCCCCTCCAGCAATTTGCAGACCCCCTCCTGCGATTCGCAGCCCCCCACGACCCCCCCTCCCGCGATTCATTCCCTCTCCCGCGATTCACGGACCCCCACGCCACCCCCCTGTGCCCCCCCTCCCTTGATTCACGGCACACCCTGCGCCCCTCCCGCGATTCACGGACCTCCACAACCCCCCTCCTGCAATTCACTGACCCCGACAACCCCCCTCCCGCAATTTGCGGACCCCCATTCCCGCGATTCAAGCCCCCCGCGCCCCCTCCCACGATTTGCGGACCCCCTCCCGCTAATCGCGGATCCCCGCACACACCCCCCTCTCGTAATTTGCAGCCCCCCTGACCCCCTTCCGGCAATTCCACCCGCCAGCGGACCCCCGCTCACGCATTTCACGTACCCCCATGACAATATCCTGTACCGCCACAAGCAGGTGCCGCCCCTAGGTGGGAAATCCGTCCCTGGCTGCCGCGCTACAGGTTCCCCCACTGCCAGAAGTGTCCCCACGGTCCTCTGCACCAGCGCCACAACTTTTATCAATGTCTTGCCCACATACCACTATTATACAGCCTCCTGCTCTCATGCACGCTCACTCCCTCCCAGTGGGAGGAGACGCTCACCCACTGCCGGGAGCTGCATACTGTCCCCCACCCTCCTCCAGTTCTAAGGATGCCCATCGACCATCAATGATTTAAAATAATCGATGGTTTATGGTTGATGTTGAATACTTTTGCCATCGATGTACATCTTACTCTGTAAACGCTTTTTAATTAAACAAAACAATACACACCCCCTTCCAAATCATATCCTCTCTATTTAACACATTTTACCTATAACTCAAGTTGCAATACAGGGCATCTTACATACAATTCTAACCATATTTCTCACAATACAAACATTCACAAATTAAGGGGCGCATCCCCTTACGCCGGTGTGAAGAGCGCCCGTAGTGCGCGATGAATCACCTAGTGTATTGTATACGTATGTAGTATAGCTACAGTCTAATAATACATGCTGCTTGCAGCTTTCTCCACTAGATGGGGATGCTGCGTAGTTGTGAACTACACAAAATTAAGAAGAATACTCAGGGTGAAATTTAATAGGATGAGAGATTCAGAAAGAGAGATTTGGTAAGAAATCTCCAGTTTTTTCTAAAGCTGCAATAATTTACACTTCAAAATCAAACTGGTTTTGCAGTGTAAATGATTGCTGCTTTTAAAAAACTGGAGATTTACCAAATCTCTCTTTCTGGATCTCTCATCCTATTAAATTTCACCCTCAGTATCCTCATTAATTTGTTTCTTCATAAGTCATAGAACATTTTTTTAATGAAAAAAGGCGCTTGGTAACAAAAGTGCTGGGACTCCCAAAGTGATACAGGTTATTACAAGATTGATAGCAGCGCTTATTTGATTAATTTCTATAATGATTTGTTCCTGTGACAGGAATGAAAGTATAGGAATTACTCTCACAAAAATTCCAGTACTGTGTACTGCTGGGAGCCATCTGAAAAAAGTAATTATCAGAAATACCAAATAGTTCCACAAATTTTTAAAAGTAATAATTCTAAAGAAAAGGCTTTACTTTCTTTTTGGTGCCAGTGCAAAAACCTCTGTCCACTTTCTGTTATTTGGGGGCATCAGGAAAGTTTTGTGATATAATGTTTTCAGGCACAAATACAGATAAGTGAACTGTCCCGGGAAACCTTGAAGATATTTTAACCAACAGTTTCCTTTATTCTCTGAAGACAAATGTTTTCCATTGGTTCGGGCACTGAAGCATCTACACCATAGTTGCCTACCCTCCTGCATTGTGCAGGAGACTCCCTGAAATAACAGAAATCTCCCTCGCTCCTTGTTTAGTCTAGCAATTTCCCTCATTTCACCTAGCCCACATTACACTGTTACATTTTTGAGGAAAAAAGAAATGAGAGACAAATACATTTACATTGAATCATCAGAGCCATTTCCCAGCACTTTAGCAAGTATAGTATCTCTTAATAACTGTTTTTGGGCTTATCTACATTTGGATATGTAATTTTAAAAGATTCCTGTCAGATGTAGCAGTACACACCCACGCTTCTAGGTGCCACGTGCAGAGTCTCTTTTCACAATCTCTCCATATATGGAATTAGACACGCCCTTTGGGTGATGCCTCCTCAATGGGGCACTGTGCAAAATTTTACTACCAACTATAATCTCCTGGAAACTAGTTTTTTAAAAGTAGGCAAATATGACCTACACATAATATTGTTTGTCTGGCTATACAACAGCAAGGGGGGAACATTAGCTTTGCTAAAACCTAGCTAAATATTTTGATCATGAATGAAGTCAAATGCATAATGCTGAAAAATAAAGACCTCTAGCAAACTAGGTTTTACTGCTTGCTGGCATGCTTCAAACCATTTTACATCTCATTTCATGGGGGGCTGGCAGCTATTGGCCAAGGGGGCATATATAGCTAGAAAATAGAAAGGACATTTAATTTCAGTCACCATAGACTTACTGCAGTCATTGTGCTGTAAAAACAAAGAAACAGAAGAATATACGACTATTTAGGTCAGGAAATGCAATGCACCAGTGACATTTAAAAGCATTTCAAGGGACACTTTGCTAGAAGACAGTAATCACATCTAATTAAGTTTCTCAGGCAATGCATATGTATGTAATATGCAGTAATGCTCAGTAATATGTAATACATCCAGTAAAAACACTTTGCATTTGTTAATATGCTAAATAGTAATGCCCATTATGGTGTAATAGAGCTAGTAATAATATGCAGTACAAACAAAATGCATAAACAAATGCGTAGTAGTACTACAGTATATGTAAAATCCCAGTCATCATGCCCAATATAAGGTAATTATAGGCATGTGCACATGGGGCCTTATTCAGAGATGCAAGTAAATGGAATCACAAAATACATCAGTAAAAACCAAAAAATTAAACGGTGACCTATTTAGCAGCATACACAACTCTGGGGTATGGTATAACTTGCCGACATGATGTGATCAAGCCGTTGGAAGGCGAAACGCGCGTCATCCTCCACACTGCCCGTCGGCGCCGGCGGGTCAGTGTCACTTAGACTGGCAGGCAATTTCAGCCGCACATTTGAGGAGCCTGTATATACTGAAGGGGACACACTAAGGAGCTGGGGGCTTACTACACTGAACCCGTGTGAACCTGCGGTAGAGACCCAACACCGGGAACGGAAACCTTCCCCTCTCTCTCTCCACACCAGGCACTCTCCTTCATACAGGTACTCCACCGCTTTCTCTTTGCTGATTTGCTGTGATTTACCCAGGCTGCCATGCTCTGCTGCATAAACAACATAGCAGCAGCTGTCACCCTTTTCTCTGCATAGAATTGTGGGTAAAAGGTTGCTCCGTGATAAGTGCTTCAAAACACTACAATCCAATGACAGGATCTGTCCAATTTTGTGTCATAAAGCAGCAATTTGTCTAGAGGTTTTATTGTAAGAATCAGTCTGGTGTATAAGAAATTGGCTAACGACCTGCCTAGGGCCATAAACTATTTTTCCTTACCTATCAAGCTAATACCTGCAGTACATTTTGAAATTTGACTATATATCCAATAATTTGGTTTGATAAGCAATTAACCTGTACTTCAGCAATTTCTCACTGACAGTAACTGCAGTATTTTCTGAAATCTTATTGTATATCCAATTACCTTGGTTTGATAAGCAATTAACCTGTATGTCAGTAATTATCTATGACTATGAGCGAATGCTGATATGTTTTGGAACACATGTTTTGACATAGGAAACGTTAAGCAATCCTTGCCAGATAAAGTGTGATACAGGAAATTTATTCCAAAAATCCTGACATATCTTTGCAACGCTAATTATTGTCTTGAATTAAGTGTGCAGATACCAGTCTAAGTAGGGAATTTTCCCCAAAAATATTCTATAAAAACCCTTCAGACGATTCCTAGCAGATACAGCAATTAGCTTTGCTAGGCACATCTATATTGTTTGTTCTAACACAGAACTCACTTTCTAAACTTTGCATAGCATATTATTAAAAAGCTCACTGCAAAATATAATTGTTTGTCCCTATTTGTTTTGTTTTGTTCGCTTGACAGTGTATGTCTGCCTTATCTTAAACTAATAAAATTAAAAGTTAAGTTTTAAATCAGAATCAGATACAGGGGGCGAAATGTAATAGGGTGCGATTTTTAGACATGTGCGATATTTGGTCAAAAACGTCCGAAATCGCACATTTTCCGAAAATCGCACATTTAATAGGTTGAAAATCGCTGTAAAAAAATCGCACTTTTTACTGCGAAATCGCACTTTTGAAAGTGCGATTTTTAGTCAAATTTCAAATCGCATCCAGATGTTTTCCCATTATAAAGTATACAACTCGCAAATGTAATAGGGTGCGATTTTTGGTAAATGTTACCAAAAATCGCAAAAAAAATAGACCAGGTTCTGACAGGCGAATTTGACAGAACCATGCACAGATCATTGAGATCTGTGCATGGTCCTGTTAATAAAAATGTGTAAAAGTATAGGGGTCCCCCGTATTTCTGAAACCAGCCCCGGACTCTTGGACCGGTCCTGGTTCCAAAAATACGGGGGACAAAAAATCTGGGGGTCCCCCGTATTTTGAAACCAGCACCGGGCTCCAACAGCCCGCGGTGTCATGCCACAGCCGGGGGACACTTTTTATACAAGGTCCCCCGGCCAAAACATGAGCACCGTGGCTGGTCAGCCTTGGACGGGGTACCTGGAGGAGTGGGGACCCCCCCAATAAAGGGGTCCCCCCTCCCAGGCTTCACCCGTCCAGGGCTGAAGCCCGGGGCTGTCACCGGCGTCCGTGGCCATTGGACGCCGGCCTGATAGGGTTAAATCGATCATACGTTACATTGCTTTATACCGGAGAACTACAAGTGCCAGCAGACCTCCCCCGCATGCTGGGACTTGGAGAACCACAAGTCCCAGCATGCGGGGCATTAATGGGCCCGCTGGGACTTGTAGTCCACCTGTAAAAAGAATGTTTATAAAAAACACACACAGAGAAGTAAAAGTTTATTACACACACACACCTCACTTTTACACCAGCGTTACTTACCATTCCTGGATCCAGCGCTGGTCTGGCTGCATCACAGCCGGCTCCCCCCGCACTGACAGGCAGCGGGGAGAACCGGCTTTCTCCGTTGCCTCTAACAGCTTCTGTAGCGCTGTTCCAGCGCTACAGAGGCTGAGAGCACGATTGGCCGATACGTCTCCATGGAGACGCATAGCTCAGTCCTGATTGGCTGAGCTATGCGTCTCCATGGAGACGCATAGCTCAGCCAATCGTGCTCTCAGCCTCTGTAGCACTGGGACAGCGCTACAGAAGCTGTTAGAGGCAACGGAGAAAGCCGGTTCTCCCCGCTGCCTGTCAGTGCGGGGGGGAGCCGCCCCCAGACCGGGACTTAGCCCCGCCTACCAGCCAATGATGGTCCGGGAAAACCCCCATGCTGGACCATCATTGGCTGGTAGGCGGGGCTAAGTCCCGGTCTGGGGGCGGAGCCCCAGATGTAAACAGAGCACCGGACCGTGGGAAGAATGCTGCTGGGCACCCGGAGAAGCGTTGAAGACATCCGGTGAGTATGAATTCTCTCCACAGGCACCCCAGTGGATTCTACTGGACAAGGGGACCGATCCTTCGTGGCAACATAGGTGAGTATTGGATGTATGGGCTCCGAATGTAATAAAGTTTTACTGTCAGTGTGTTTGTGTACTTTTTTAACTATTTGTACTACTGTGGGACTACAAGTCCCAGCGGGCCCTTTATTGCCCCACATGCTGGGACTTGTGGTACAGGCTTGCTGGGACTCATAGTTCCACAGCAATATACAATAGGATTTCAGCTATTTTTTACACTAATCATCAGCTCGATGCCCACAGCCCAGGGGCATCGAGGACAGCCCCGGGCTTCAGCATGGGCTGGTAAGTTCTGGAGGGGGGGGACCCCTTCTTTGGGGGGGTCCCCACTCCCCCAGGACCCCTGCCCATGCTGACCGGTCAGAGGGCTGAATGCTTTGGCCGGGGGGACTTGTATAAAAAGTCTCCCCCGGCTGTGGCATTACCCTGCTGGCTGGTTGGGCCCGGTGCTGGTTCTTGAAATACAGGGGACCCCTAGTCATTTTGTCCCCCGTATTTTGGGAACCAGGACCGGCCCTTGAGCCTGGTGCTGGTTTTATAAAATGCACGGAACCCCGACTTGTTTGTTCCTGTGATTTTATGAAACCAGGACCGGCTCTTTCAGCCCGGGGCTGGTTATGCTCTGGAGGGGGGACCCCACGCCGTTTTTTTTTAATTTATTTTATTTACCCAAAATCGCATATATGAAAATGCGCACATTTTCATGACTGAAAATGCGTACATTTTCATGACTGAAAATCGCCCGAAATCGCGGCAATCTCATTACATATGCGAATTCGCGGCAAAAAACGCGATTTTTAAAGGTGCGATTTCTGGCGAGTTTGGAACTCGTCCAAAAATCGCAACCTATTACATTTCGCCCAAAGAGTGCCCCACAAAAAGAGTCCACTTTCCCTTCTCCCCAACTTTGCATGCATATCGGACTCAGGGGAGCACCGCCAACATATATGCAGTGTAAATCCCGGCGGTCGGGATCCCGGCGTTCAGAATCCCGATCGCCGAAATCCCGACACCCACGGAGGGACAATAAGTTAGTGTGCCGAGCGTAGCGAGGTACCGGGCCCGCTGTGTGGCGAGCGCAGCGAGCCGCAAGGGGGGCAATCCACGTCCCCTCCTTGTCGGGATTTCGGTGATCGGGATTCCAGCGTCAGGATTCTGAATGCCGGGATCCCGACCGCCGGGATTTAATACTGAATCCCATATAAAGACCCTCTACCCCGCTTAGGGACATAACGTCTAAAAACAGTTGGCATCAGGCACCTCAGGCCGAACCCCACCTGAGTGGTGAGAGGGTCTCTCTTGATCCAATTCACACTTGGGGGCATAACCTTGTGCGGCTCCCAAAACCCTGCTTTCCCAATAACTTGCCGACAGTCGGGATTCCGATGGTCATTTCTCTGGCATAGGAATCCCAACTGTTAGGAGCCCGACAGGGGGGCGAGCGCATTTAATACCCTTGTGGACTTGCTACACTCGCCGCCTATTCTATTCTCCCTCTATGGGGGTTGTGGACCCCCACGAGGAAAAATAGTCCATGTAGGTCGGTATCCCGACTGTTGGGCTTGTTAGAGTCGGGATTCTGATTTCAGACAAACGATCTTCGGAATACCGACTATCGGGGAGTCATCCAGCACCTTCAACTTTGTAGCAGCAGCTTCCTTCCCATTGGCTGATGATCTACCCTAGAAATACTTCAGACTGATGCGGCTGAAGTCCAACTTAATTTCAATGGGAGTACTGCTTAATTTCTAAAATCACTAAAAACCTCATTACACTAGGCATAATTCACTATGGATCACTTGTGCAGTTGTGCAGTTTCCCAATGTACATATGCAGGATGGGTACTAAGATTGCATAGCAAAAATGCGTTCACCTCTGCCTGATTGGACAGGAGGTGGTATGCATATACTTTATATTACAAACAAAATATACTCTATATTACCTTGGGAGTTGGTGGTGGTATGCATATACTGTATATTACCTTGGGAGTTGGCATAGTGATAGGAGGTGGTATGCATATACTCTACAGTGGCGCAGAGAGGGGAGTGGACAGGTACTTTTTACATGAGCCTGTTGTCCACCCATCCATTCAGAGAGAAGAGCACACTCTGCTATGTTCTGACTGGAGAGAGGGGCAGCTGTAGCAGCCAGTTCCCTCTCCCTACATGATCTGCAGAAGGTGCAGGGGTAGTGA
Organism: Crinia signifera; assembly: GCF_055691185.1. Lineage (NCBI taxonomy): Eukaryota > Metazoa > Chordata > Amphibia > Anura > Myobatrachidae > Crinia > Crinia signifera. The sequence continues at coordinate 194,319,204 of NC_139221.1, forward strand.
TCGCACCCACACCCCTTCATCCATTTTATCATCACTGGTGCCCCCCAACCCCTGCAGAGTGTGGCCACTTTCATTCACATGAGGGTGGAGTGGTAACACCCTCCCGTATTAGACATGCCCCCTCTCCTTACCAGGGCAATGTTGCCTACCCTCCCGCATTAGCGGGAGGCTCCCGGTTCTTCACTCATCCTCCCGCTCCCCCACAAGCCCATCGGTTCCTCACGGTTTTCTGTCCCCTTATGTAAAAAAAAAAACCCTGACTGCGCATGCGCGAACCCGAAGTCCAGGGGGCGGGGCCTACATGCGCGACATCGTGACGTCAGTCAGGAAATTTCTTTGCCAGCCACCGCGGGGCTGTATGGGTAGCACAGGCCGCAAAGAGGGAGTGGACTTTGGCAGCAGGAGCGACAGCAGCAGCGGCTGCATGAGCGCCAGGAGTAGGATAGGCAGCGGTGGGCCATAGACATAACAGGAGAACAGGTGCAGCAGTGAGATCATCAGCAGCAGAAGTGAGAGCGGGACCAGAGCCGGACAGTGGGAGCACAAACATCACGAGAGTAAAGAGCCACAGTAAGTAAAAAAAAAAGTGACTGCGCATACGCACCGGGGCAGATGTCACGGCTGCTGGCCAGGGATCTGTTGGCAGTGGCTACAGCGGCAGCGCAGCAGGGGGCAGCCATGGGTTCGGGAGCAGCAGAGGGAGCGGCACAAGCAGCAGAAGGCAGCGCCACAGATGAGATGGTAAGATAGCAGTTAGCTGCTTCGTGCTTCCCTCCTGCTTATCTCCCTCTGCTACCCACTATTTTTTCTTAAATATGGTTCCTTCGTTCCTTTAGTGCACCGGTACTCTCTCAAAATATTATTTGGATAGCTCCGCCCATGGCCATGCCCCATTTGTGCCATAAATGGGGCGGGGCCATGGGCGGAGCTATCCAAATTATATTTGAGAGCTAGTTCCCACGCCCGTAAATTAGCTGCACTCTCCCTGGTCTCCCGCAAAGGGGAGATGAGAAGTCGGCAAGCATGTACCAGGGCCAGACAGAGCTATCGACACCACAATAGGAAAGTCTGGGGAATATGACAGAGAGTGGACAAAAATGTAGGAATATGTTTGCTCAACATAAAGGTATAAAAATTATACCTGGCATATACATTTCCCTGTGATGAGCGCAAGTGGGTAAAACAACATTTTTGAAATTGCAGGTGATCATGATTTTGGGCCTTATTCTGATCTGATTGCTGGGCTGCTAATCAGCCTCGCCAGAATGAAATCCCACCAATGTGCAAGACTGCAAATGGCATTGCAGCCTTGCAGATTTCTGCAAATCCATTCACAACACGCTCACAATGAAATTATTTCTGTATTGTGTCAGCGGCTGAGTAGCCAGGGACGTCCTCGGCGACTGTGAAGAAACTCCCTGAAAACAGTTGGTCCCACCTGCATTTTCACTTGTCAATCCCTTAAAATGGCTGACTGCAAACCCCAAATGCTGGCCACCTGTCAGTCTCTGGCTTTCATTGCAGGGAGACCTTGTGCATGTGTGCTACGATACCTGTTCATGCGCAGGGGTTTGATAATCGCTTGAGCTGCAAAATTTCAGGCCAGTGATCGGGTCTGAATCAGAATTTGGTAGCACAATGCTTGGTGGATCCCACGGGCAGAAAGCCCTGACAAATCATAGATTAGAGGTTGGAGTATACATATAAATAGACTTTTTATCTATTATACAGTTGCAGAAATAAGTTGAGGATGATGTATTATGTACTATTAACAAAACCGTAAAAGACTTTAATGATAAGCTCTACTAAAGTACACATTAAATCATGCCCTAATAGCAAACTGCTTTTCTGTAAGTGGCTAATTAATTATAGAATCACATACACAATGCGATCTGAACATGATCTACCACCCAGGCCGAGCCGGATTAACAATGGGCCTGATGGAGCTATAGCAAACCTGGAACGTTTTCCCCATAAGATAACATGGGGCCCGCTAATTCCGACCTCCACCTGGTTCCAACGGCTGCCAGTTCCCCCTACAGCATCACAGAAACTTGAGGTTGATCTCAGTCGAACCCAAATCGCTGGGCCTTCAATCTGATACCTGGTCCACATGGGTTCATTGGTTCTAGAGATATTGCAGGTAAAACTATTTTTTTTTTTCATTTCTGAAATGTAATTTCATGGCTGTTCATGTTGTTTGAGGGCAGATTTCTCTGGAACCAAACGGGCCAGTTTCACTGGACCAAAATTATCCGAAGGCTACATGTAAATGGGTCAGTTGGTTCCGAAGATTTAGCTGGTTGTTTAAAGGGGGGCGGGGGTGGTTTTCTCTCCCCCTCACACCAGAAAATGCAGGGACTAGGCTGGTGTAAAAGGGGCCAGTCCGAGAATGTCGCTGCAAGATCCGGGGACCATATTTGCTGCATTTTCTGGTATATAAGGGGTATTATTTCAAATAGCCGGGACATGCAGTGCTCTGAATACAGCCGGGCAGCCCCCTGTTCTCTGCCCGGCTGTTAATGGCTGTCATTTCTGCCTGGCAGCGACTGTCCCCCAGTTACCGCGAGCATGTATTCCCCCTTGGCAATGAGCATGTAATCCCACATGGCAATGAGCATGGAACCCCTGGCAATGAGCATGGAACCCCTGGCAATGAACATGTAGGTATGCAACACTTATGTAGCATCATTTTACATAGGCATTATGGTGTTTGGCATAATACGTAATGGAGATTATGATGTGAGGCTTAACATGTAATGAGCATTATGGTGTAAATTTTTAATGTGCGCCTTTGGCGCGCAATGCCCCTATTTATGAAGCATATTGTGCATTATTGCTCAATCTGTTTGGTATAGTGCAGGCATGTCCAAACTATGGCCCTCCAGCTGTGAAACTACAAGTCCCATCATGCATTGCCACAGTTTTGCAATTAGGGAATGCTAAAACTATGTCAAGGCATGCTGGGATGTGTAGTTTCACAACAGCTGGAGGGCCACTGTTTGGACATGCCTGGTATAGTGTGTATTTTGGCTCAATCCATGTGGCAAAATGTGAATTTTGCCTCAATCTGTGTGGCATATCGTGAATTTTTGCTCAATCGGTGTGAATTTTTCTCATTCCATGTGGCATAATGTGTAAGAAGCAAGTACAGTATAAGGGGTTACTATTGTGTTGCATGATTTGTATAAGGGGTATATGGTGTGGTAAACTTAGGTTACCACATAAAAGGTGCTGACATACTGGGGGAAATTTACTAATATGGATTCGTAGAAAAAAGGTGTATTCGTAGGGAGAAATACACCTTTTTTTTACGAATTTGTATTTTCGGGATTTCCTATCCCCAAAATACAACAATTCGTAGTTCTAGGGATGGAACATTCGTATTTGTATTTACAAATACGAATGTCTACACCATCGTTAGGATACGACAGAAATCACCATTCAAAAGAATGGTGGTTCCTGATTTACTAAGCAGCCGTATAGAAAATACGGCTGCTTTTGTCCACGAAAATACGGCAGAAAAATAGAACACCATTTTCCTGTTGTATTCTCGTTTTAGCCTGCACGGATCAGTCAGATCCGTGCAGGCTGCGGTGTAAAAATAAATAAAATAAAATAAATAAATAAAAAAACCAGCGTGGGGTCCCCCCCACAGCCGAAACCAGCACCAGGCTGACAGAGCCTGGAGCCGGTAATTAAAAATCAGGGAACCCAACAAATAGGGGTTCCCTGATTTTTAACAACCAGCCCCAGGCTCCTGCTCTGGGGCTGGTTCCCAAAATATGGGGGACCCCTAGTCATTTTGTCCCCCGTATTTTGGGAACCAGCCCCAGAGCAGGAGCCTGTGGCTGGTTGTTAAAAATCAGGGAACCCCTATTTGTAGGGTTCCCTGATTTTTAATTACCGGCTCCAGGCTCTGTCAGCCTGGTGCTGGTTACAGCCGTGGGGGGGGGGACCCCACGCTGGTTTTTTTTAATATTTATTTTTCTATTTTTTTTTACACTCTGCAGCCTGCACGGATCTGACTGATCCATGCAGACTGCTAGAAAAATTCGTATTAGCGGCCGTATATATGGCCAGCTAATACGAATGGTTACACCATCGGAGGGTTACAAAGCAGTCGTATCTGACTGCTTTGTAAATCCCCCTCCGGAACACGACTTTGCATACGACTGAAACAGTCGTATGCAGTCGTAGGGGAAATACTAATACGAAAAACTAGGTTTTTCATATTAGTAAATTTCCCCCACTGTCTACCAAGTTTCGGCTTTCAGTATTTTTTTATGACTGGAGTGCCGCCTCACCCCTCAAGTATCTTAGGACATCGGCGTCCTGCGGGTGCACCTTTGGAGTGCACCCGCCAATATATCTCCCTGCATTTTTCTTATGCCAGCCCCCTGCCTTTTCCAGGCATATATAATTATTTGAAAGTATTTACACAAATAGAGACACACCAATGAGCGGATTCAGTACTGAATCCCGGCGCCGGAATCCCAACAAGGGGGGGACGGGGATCGCCCCCCATTGTGGGCTCGCTGCGCTCGCCACGCAGCGGGCCCGGTGCCTCGCTACGCTCGGCACACTAATTTATTCTCCCTCCTTGGTGTTGTGGACACCCACGGAAGGAGAATGTGTAGGGATTTCGGCGGTCGGGATTCTGAATGCCGGGATCCCGACCACCGGGATCTTAACTGCATCCCCCATGAGCAGACCACCCAAACAGAACACTGGCCACATTATTAGATGCTGGCCGCAACCCCTATTATTGCGCATAATAGGCCCTTGATAATTTTCAGCTCCAGGCCCATTTAGACCTTAATCTGGCTCTGCACCCAGGATTGTATTGTATTATCAGTGGCGTAACAATAGCCCTGCACACACTGCGGTGGCGGGGAGGCGCTGTATAGGTGTGGGCGCCGGGGTGTGCGGGGCTATTGTAATGCTGCTGCTACTGCCGCCTGCCGGGAGCTCACTTGTGATCGGAGCCCGGGACCCGCAGAAAATTTGTCTGTGGTCCCGGCTCCCCTTTCCCGTCCTGGCTTCTGTTTCTAATCTAAACAGACTATCACAAAATGTCCGCCCCCATACAGCAGAAGAGTGTCTGTTTGCATTAGACGCTGGAGCAAGGAGCAGACAGGGGAGCCGGGACCACAGACAAATCTTCTGCGGGTCCCGGGCTCCGAACCACAGGTGAGCCCCTGGCAGACAACTTTAGTGTGCAGGGGGGGCAATATTTTTAGTTACGCCACTGTGTATTATGCAACCTTTTGGAAGGATTTACCCTCCTGCACTCACAGCGACAGGGCTTCTGAAAGGAACCTGTAAATGCAATGCACTTAGCTGGATGCCGGGGGGTTTGTGCATGCGTGGTCAGCGTTGACCCCACTGACTCTGCCAACAGCACCGCCCAGCCGGCATTGCGGTCTGTAGCCCATAGGCTACAATGGTCTACCACTATCTCAGATTGGCAGTTGCCCCAGGACCCAATACGATGCCGCCCAATGTTGATACACTCAAAGGAAAGAATTAACTTGTTTCCAGCCTCATATATACATTATTGTACTTTAATTAATGACAATTGCCCTGTAATGACACCTTGATGACACATGGCTACATGTCTAGGGGGACATTTGTAAAGCTTGCATACAGAAAAAGTGAGAGTGAGATAAATACTAACCAATCAGCTTCTGTCATTTTTTAACACAGCCTGTAAAATGACAGACGGAAGCCAACTGGTTAGTATTTTTTCTTTTAACCCTTTCAGGATCAAGGTCTACTCAGGCTCAACAGCCCTAGTAGCAGATCCAATGGTGAGACAATTTAAAATAAGAACATTAACATCATGCAACATTCACTGTAGACCATTTTTGAATAAAAAAATAAAATAGCATTAATTTAAACATTTAAACCAGACTGTTTGAATTGCAAAACATAATTTGGACTGCAAAGGGTTAAAAATATCCTCCCTAGGACCCTTATTCAGATCTGATTGTAGTACAAATTTGTTTGGAAAATGGGGCAAAAACCATGTGCACTGCAGGTGGGGCAGATGTAACATGTGCAGAGAGAGTTAAATTTGGGTGGGATGTGTTGAAACTGAAATCTAAATTGCAGTGTAAAAATAATGCAGCCAGTTTTTACCCTGCACAGAAACAAAATAACTCACACAAATCTAGTTCTCTCTGCACATGTTACATCTGCCCCACCTGCAGTGCACATGGTTTTGCCCATTTTCCAAACAAATTTGTACTGCGATCAGATCTGAATAAAGGCCTAGGTTTTAATGCTGGGACAGAAGAAATGTATTTTTGTGTATATTTATTCTCATTATCAATGAAAATATTAAAGTCAGGTACTAAAATGGTTATTTTGTTAAGTGCATAAATTAAAATATATAAAGTGCTTATGTATTAATAATCACAGCAGTGCTACAATTACTAGGCTTTCCATAGGTTCTGTGACTGTCTGACTTCAAGCTTGCATTTTATCTGTTTTTAAGCAGCAGAGAATCTGTGTAAATCATGAGTGTCACAAATTAAGGGCATAGTATGGTTAGCCTTGGAAAGTTCAGTTCGCGATAGCCTTTTTAATTTTAATTTAATGTTTCCCTGCTTTATATTATCAGTAACATATAGGAAGTTTCTTCCCTCAAGTGGTTCACCTGTTGACACATGAACTCATGAACACCTCACTGTCTAGTCCCACCAAAACCCTTTGCACATAATCTAACACTGTGTCCCCTCGGAATAACTTTCTTTATGACTGTACATGTTCCCCCACCTGTTTATATTGTTTATTTGGTGCTTGTTTAGTTTCACGGCGGCACTTCCCAGCAGATCGTATGCGATATTTGCATACGATTTGCATACGATTCGAGCTACGATTCGAATTAACACACCCCCACTATCCACGTCAGCCCGAAGCGTGGCGAGCGCAGTGTGCCCCGGGAGGGGATGTGGTACGCATACTCCCGACCTGTTCATACCCCCACTATCCACATCGGCGTGGAGTTGATTTTATAAAGTGTGGCGAGCGTAGCGAGCGAACGAGCCCGAAGCGTGGCGAGCGTCCACTTAAAACGAGCCCGAAGTGTGGCGAGGGGCCGTGGAATACACGTCAAGTAATCCATGTCCCCTCGCTGTGCTCGCCACGCTTCGGGCTCGTTTTCCGCGTCCCCTCAATACACTTTATAAAGTCAACTCCGCACCGACATGGATAGTGGGGGTATGAACAGGTTGGGAGGACACTTACCGCTTACCCTTGCGGGGCTTGCTACGCTCGCCATGCTTCGGGCTGATGTGGATAGTGGAGGTGTACTAAATCACACCGCGGATCGAATTGTATGCAAATAGCATGCAAAGCATATGCAAATTGCATACGATTTATGCAGTGAAAATAAACAAGTACCGTTTATTGATTATACAGTATACTGTTACCCACCTGGCTGCTGCACAGCAAACCGAAAACAAATTCCTAGTATCAGTGGCGTAAGTTCGTGCCAGTTGCCCGGAGGCAAGATATAGATATAGATATTGGTGCCCCCCCCCCACACACACACACACACACACAACCCTATATAACCTTATATAAAATATATATATTCAGATGACTCCATTGCCTCCCAGAGTTCTGCCTCTGCCTAGTATACGCAAGTATACCTGGCCAATAAAGCTGATTCTGATTCTGTAACACTGGAAGCATTAAACACTGTCCCCGTGAATTACCTCCCAGCCACACTGGAGGTGTCTTTCACATTTCAGAAAGACTCCTCCAAATAATCTAATACAGCACATCAGTACAATGTGAGTTTCCAGAGCTGGACAGAGGCTGTAGGAGATTGATCCCATGTCATTCAAGAATGCATACAGTGGTTTATGACACTTGAGCAGTCAAACAGGGGTGAGACTATAACAACACAGTAACAATTCAATGCAGAAATTATTTTATCAAAACAAACCCTTAATAAAAAAAGGCCCCTACATATTTAAATATTATTTGAATATTAATATTTGTTTGTTCCTATGTTAGTTGCTAAAAATAATATATCAGAGCTCACCAGAAATCCAGAAGTGCTGTCCAAGAGGCAGCGGACTCGGCTAACAAAGCATCTGTTGAGAAATGAGGAGTACTCTGAAGTGTCGGAGTCCGTCTCTTGAGCTTTGAATAGTTTTTTGAGGAAGAAGTCTTCTCCTACATAATGAGGGATAAGAATTTGACATATGACTAACAAGATTACAGTACAAAATAATTAAATAGCTAAATGCATTATTCAGGGATATTTTTTTCCAGTCGAGATTGCTAGGAAATAGTTGATGGGTATTTTTATTAGTATTATTATTAATATTATTATTATCATTATTATTATTATAGGTTGAGTATCCCTTATCCAAAATGCTCGGGACCAGAAGCATTTTGGATAACGTATTATTCCGTACTTTGGAATATTTGAACATTTGAATGAATTATCTTGAGGTATCTTGCATTTATGTTGTATGAGTACATCAAACACATGAAATACTGTACACACAAATATATTTTATTTGTGCATGAAACAAGGTTTTAAAACATTAAACTAAGTTTGTGTACAATCTCAGACACTGAATTTGAATGCCAAGCAATCATTTCTTGCACATATTTAGTGTTAGTTACATATCATCTCCCCAACAGGGCCGACGACAGGGGGGTCAATGGGGACATGTGTGATGGGCGATCTGAAGGGCCCCAGAGCCCGGCCGGGGCCCGTCTGTGTGTTACCCCCGTTAGCGTCTCTGTGCTTTTTGCGTGTGCGTGCCGCTGCGCCGGGTCTCTCTCTGACGGCTGCCTGCGCAGCGGTGATTGACACTCACAGTGTCTGCGGCTGCGATGTCGCAGCCTCAGTGCCCTCCGTCCCTGGGTCTCTTAGTCTCCTGTTGTCGGCTGCCGCAGCGGTGCCGGTGATTGACACTCAGTGTCCGCCGTCCAGGTCACTCACAGACAGCCGCTCAGTGCTCAGAGGCTAAGCCTGACTCGGCTGTCTCCTGGCTGCACTGTAAGTAAGGATACTACTGCACATGTTGTGCGGCACACCTAATCTGGGTTCCGCATTGTGGCTGCTTTTGGAGTCTGCTGCTGCCTGTGGTCAGTCCTGCAGAGATTCCCCTCAACTACATAGTTTTAGAAGACTGAAGTGTGAAAGCCTGTAGCTTATCTCAGAGAGCCAGGCATGGCCACAGCCACATATGTGAGTGTTCATTAGGAGAGGGTAGCAGTTACCTTTATTACTCAAAGCTAAAGATAGAGCACTTATGGTACCTAGAACTGAACTGCTTAAACAAGAGACTATTAAGAAGAAGAAGATGAACCATGTCCCTTGGGTTAATCACATTAATGTTGCTAGTCCCCTGATAAATTCTAAAAGTAAAAGTTTAAATTTAAAAGTAAAAGGCCATTAGCATAGGCGCCGAAACCCATGGAAAGTGAGGAGCACCCACGGCCGGAGCTCACCCGCTGCTGCTCGCCGATATGGGTCTAGGTTGACATGGGTTTAGATCGACAGATCATTAGGTCGACACAAGCATTAGGTCGACAGTGTCTAGGTTGACAGTCAAAAGGTTGACATAGGGTTTTTCACTGTTTTGTGAGCCGACATGTGCCGACAGAAGGTATTTCTTGCCCTACCATCCACTAGGGCATGGCGAGCGCAGCATGGCACCGTGCCCGAAGCATGGTGAATGAAGCGAGCGATGCGAGGGGATGCTGTGCACTAGAAAATGTGTTCATGTTGACTATGTCGACATTCGTGCCAAAAAACTGTGAAAAACACATTGACCTAGACACCGTCGGCCTAATACTTGTGTTGACCTATTGACCTGTTGACCTAAACTATGTTGACCTAGACCCATGTCGATCTTGTACCATGTTGACCTAGAACCATGTCAACCTAGCGGTGTCGACCTAATGACTGTCGACCAATTTGCTGTAGACCAAACAATCCCAACCCAATGTGATATGGGTGGTTCTGGAATCTGATAATCTTTTCTGAATAGGTGAGCTTTCAAGGCACGCTTGAAGGTTTTGAGACTACTAGAGGAAGAATAAGTGGAAATGATAGTGCAGTTGCTTTGAAAGCCTCACAGCCTGCGGGAGTTGGTTGTAGCACATGAACATGGGTGAACATGCATCCTGGGGGACCCAAGTGTGTCTTCGGTGGCACTGTTGAAACTGTTGTTTCTACCAGTGTTTGGTATTTTGTAGGAGTCTTTTACTTTCCTACAAAAAAAAAAAAAAGTGGAAGAGTAGTGCTCAGGTGAAGACCGATAGCAAGCACATGTGCTAGGTGGATGACATTTGACATTTTGTAAGACACATAGGGGGAAATTTACTACGACAAATATGCTTAAAAAAATTGTATTTTCATCGTAAAATACAATTTTTTTTAGGCGTATTCATATTTTTGGCATTTACTATGCCAAAAATGTGCATATTCGTATTCATATTTATGGCACAGTATTTACAAATACTAATGTATTTAGAATACGAATAGAATACGAATAGGAATCACCATTCAAAAGAATGGTGATTCCTAATTTACTAACTGGCCGTATTTTCAATACGGCAGGTAATTATCGGCAATTAGCGGGATACGCCCGCTAATTGCCGGCCAAATACGCCTGGAAAATACACTTCATTTTCCAGGCGTATTTGGCTTCAGCCTGCATGGATCAGTCAGATCCGTGCAGGCTGCAGTGTGTAAAAAATTTGAAAAATAAATAGGTCCCCCTCACGGCCGGCTGGTTCTAAAATATCCTGATTGGCCGCTAGGCCAATAGCGCTATTCAGGGGGGGGGGGGGGGGGGCGGAGCCGCATGATGTAAACAAAGACAATGTGCGGCTCCTGCTCAGTCCGGCTTGGTACACGTAGTCTGTTTATTTTTTTTTGCCAAAACCCTCGGGGATGCTACTTGGATTGAAGAGGACGTAATCTTCGCCGGAGACTTGTAAGTATAATTTGCGGGCAAAGGTATCCCTATGGATTCATTTGGACACCGGACCCAGAGCCCCAGGACACTAGGGGACCTACCAACGGGCTCAAGATAGGTAAGTATCAGTATGTGGGGGCTTTGGATGTAATAAAGCATTATTTTTAATGTGTCAGGGTGTTTATTTTACTATTTCTATTACTGTGGAACTACAAGTGCCAGCAAGCCCTTTAATGCCCCGCATGCTTGGACTTGTGGTTCTCCAAGTCCCTGCATGCAGGGAAAGCTTGCTGGGACTTATAGTTGCACAGTATTAGACAATGGTTTATAATTTAATTTTTTTTACACTTTGTCAGCCTGGTGGCCACCACTCCAGGGCCCCTGGGAACAGGTAAGTCCTGGAGGGGGGGACCCCTTTATTGGGGGGGTACCCACTCCCCCAAGACCCCTGGCCAGGCTGACCGGTCAGAGGGCTGAATGCTTTGGCTGGGGGGACTTGTATAAAAAGTGGCTGTGGCACTTCCCTGCTGGCTGGTTGGGCCTGGGGCTGGTTCTTAAAATACGGGGGACCCCTAGTCATTTTGTCCCCCGTATTTTGGGAACCAGCCCCGGACCTAGGGCTGGTTTAAAAAATACAGGGAACCCCTATTTGGCAGGTTTTCTGAATTTTAAGAACCAGCCCCAGCTCTTTCAGCCTGGTGCTGGTTACGGCCGTGTATGTGTGTGTGTGTGGGGGGGGGGGGGGCACCCCACGCCGTTTTTTTTTTTTTTTTACACACTGCAGCCTGCACAGATCTGACTGTGCAGACTGCCTATACGAATTCATATTAGCGGCCGTATATACGGCCGCTAATATGAATGAATACACCATTAAAAAGCAGTCATATGCAGTCGTATTCGTCCGTATTAAGAATACAAATACGAAAAATCGTATTCGTATTCTTAGTAAATTTCCCCCATAATGTCATATTAATGTTCTGATTGTCATGGTGGTGAGGGTATGATGTTTGGAAGAAAAAAACAATATTTACAAATATAAATCATTTTTAAAAAAATTTTTTATAAAAATAATTTTGGATATGTCTTAACTATATATTCTTGACCTAATCCATTCATAAAAAAAATACAATTTCTGATTGTTTAGAAAAAATAAATTTGAAGCCAAGTGGTTAATAATACCATCATCCACTGACCACTAGCCAGGGCTGATTCTAACCAATTGGTGCCCATGACAAGATTTTAAGCCCCCAACCAACACCCACATACACAGGCCTAAGGACAGCTTATTTGGTGCTCACTGGACTGTCATGGGCCTATTGCCCAGTGGTTTAGGGTGGTAATAGGAGGACAGGGTATGCCATTGGAAACTTACTACACTTGCAACCAAAAAGGGATACCCAGCAAGCTACTGGACATCCCCTTTGGAGCAAAGCTACCCTAGGCAAAGCACTACAACCAGAATATGTGGGTTCTCTGTGGAGTTACTGTTCTGTACTACAGTTTGAACAGTTGCAATGGTTTGGCAGCTGCTCACCTGCATTGCTTACCCTACATACACTGATCTTGTAGTATGCTTGATCTACATGCCCTGATCTTGTAGTATACACTTCCACCAACCCCTGATTAGACATTGTTCCTCTTGAAACATACTGTAAGCTAAGCAGTCCGGCTGGGTACATACCTAAAGATTTATAAATCCTATCTGTTAGCTGGGAACAAAAATCTGGTTCATGTATGGAAGTAAAGGACAATCAACCATTTGTTTCCAATGCCGGAAAATAGACAACAGTCATTCAGACAAAAATGGTTAAAGCTGTTTTGTTCAACAATTTTATCCGAACAATCGGTTTTATCCTTTTGTCAGTGTTTGGAAACAAATGGTTGATTGTAATTTGCTCCCATAGAGTATCAGATCTTTGTTCCCACCAAACAGATTGGACAGATAACTCTTTCTGTGTGTACCAGTTATTGAAGCACTTGCCCAACTACCCAAGAACATCCCCTCTTTCAAAGTTATCTCCCACAACCACAAGTAATGTTAGTATAGGGTTTTACTTTGTTCGCTTGATGGCACATTAGCTATGCAGTAGCATGGGGTAGGAACAGTAGCTCAGCACATTAACATATGTATACTGGGAAGGCACAACTACACAATCATCTAAGTAAAAAATATATGGAATGCAATGAGTCAAGTAAATGTTAATTTATGCATCCGAGGGTCTGATTACCTTCAAACTTCTGAAATGAAGGAAATACTAGTTTGATGAAAATCATAATTGCTAAACTGTTTGTGAGGAACCTCAGCAAACTGAGGAAGAAAGAAAATCATCTAACATTCAGCTCTCTGATGCTCTGGGAAACATGCCCAGAAGGTATCAGTTTGATACATGCCTGTATCCTTTCTGCTCCATGAGGTTGATCCAGAGTCTTTCCCAGACAGTAATACAAACACTTCACCCTACATCTGTTTTGCTGGTGTCAGGTGACTGTGCCTGTGTTGCTTATTCTGCACTGTGTGGCTGGCTATCTCACTGCCATATTGTTTGTGTTATGCACCTTATAACCAGATGTAGTAATGCTACCTGGGCACTGTTCCCAAGGATTGTTTTGCATAGCGGATTTGTGGCCTTTAATGTGCATGTACGCCAAATCATCCCCTTCTTCCTGTCCAAGGAAAGACCAAGACCTGCATCTTCACAGATTTGGGGATTCCTTCATGGCTGTTCAACTGGACGATGCTAGCACAAAAATCACTGGCTATCAAATATATATATATATATATATATATATATATATGTATACAACATTTTATTTTTTTTGGGGGGGGGAGGGGAGTTTGCAAAGACACAAATTGCTCTTAAGTGGAGTCATGTTACTCATCAGTTATCTCAGGGTTGCCTACCCTCCCAGGAAAGGTGGGCAAACCTCCCGGTTTCTGGGGGACCCCCGCTCACCCCCCTGATCGCGGCTCCCCCCCCCACACACCACGCACCATTTAAATCATTATCACCTGATATTATGCTTATCTCCGATGAGGGGGCGGGGCTAAAGTGTCATAATTGCGTCATTTTAGTCCCGCCGCCTCCGCGGAGATGTGCAAATCGGGTCATTTTCAAGAATGGGGGTGGGGCTTATTTATGTCACGTTCAAGCCCCGCCCCCAGAACGCCTGCTAAATGTCTCCTCTCTGGGCTTCTCCCGGAGAGGAGATTTAAAAAGCCGGCAACCCCGAGTTATCTAAAGCTCAATGCACATTAGACCGTGTGAACCAAGCCTGACATCGGCATGCGGCAAGTGCATACAGTACACATTTGCCTATGCTGGTTCTGATGGGGGGCAGCCACATGACATGCTGCATTCTGCAGTACCTGATCGATACCAACATCCTCACACTGTTTTTTAAAATTATTTATTTTTTCTATTTTTTTTACAATGAAGCCTGCACGGTACTGACCATTGCAGGCTAAACCAAATATGCCTGGAAAAGGAGTTGTATTTTTCCAGGCATATTTTTGCAGCAATTAGCAACCGTATATTACATACAGCAGCTTAGTAAATTAGGAATCACTATTCTACTAAATGGTGCTTCCTACTCGTATTCTTTTAATTGGCGTATGCATTCGTATTTGTCATGAATACGAATTGGCGTAAATGCTGAAAATAGGTGTAGGCAGTCTGCCTACAAATATGCCAAATCCAGGTGTATTCCCCTTAGTAAATTTATCCCCATATGTTTAGAAAGCAAATTAACAAATTTATTGCTGCTAATTAAAGACAATAATAAAAATACACATAAAAATAAAACAATCCAATTGAATATAAGTTATTTCATAAATGGTCATTATCGATTACTCCAACCGTGTATAATTATATATGCTTTATATTATGCCCGATAGCATAAAATGCATAAATGTATGCTTACAAATGATAGTCCAGTCAGCTGCTTTGGAAATTGGTACCAAGGTGGGATAAAACCTGATGGTATATTCCCTTTAGTATGTTGTATTATTGCCAGTGGTGTAACTACAGAGGGTGCAAGGGATGCAACTGTTATGGGGCTCGGGGGCTGGGAGGGCCCAAGGACAGAGCAAGCAATCCCCTGCACTCTCTTGCTGCCGGCACCTGTAAATGGAGTGGAGGAGTGGGCGGTCCGACACTGCCTCTACTACCCGTTATATCGGGAGGTCTGCCTGCCCTGTCTATCTGTGAAGGAGCCGGAGGTCTGATGCAGCATCCTGTCCATGGTAGAGTGGGAGGCCCGGCGGTGCAGTCTATAGACTGCGGTGCAGGAGGCCTCTCCTGTACCTGGGAGGCTGGGAGAGCAGGAGGACTGACGGTGCCACTTATACCCAGAAGAGCGGCAGAGGAGCAGGCCTGATGCTGCCTCTGCTCAGAAGAGCCCAAACCCAGCAGTGCATGGGAGAACAGGAGGACAGGTGCATGGAGCATGGAATCAAGAGGCCCAGCAGCAGCTGTGGAGAGTGTGGGACCAGGGAGAGGGTCTCCCCTCAGGCCACCGAACCACTCTGGGACATCATTAGAACCTACAAGGTGGTAAAATCTGTACTGTGTTATGTTACTGAAGGTGCATAGCTTTTACTGTTTGGGAGTGGTGCAGAGATGGTACATTAGAAAGTAGAGTCTGACTATCCCTCTCTCCTCTGTGTCTCTCTTAACTCTCCTCTCCCCCTGCCACCTCCTCACTCGCTATCTCTCTATTTCTCCCTTCCACACTCCTCCATTGCCCTGTTAACTCTCCTCTCTCCCCTGAGTTCCTTCCTCTCATTTTCTCCCTTCCCTGCTTCCCCACCCTCTCCCCCTCTCCTCTGTGCTTCCTCACTCTCTTTTTCTCCCTCTCATGCTCCCCATCCCTCTATCCCCTGCTCTCTCTCACTGTCCCCCTTTTCCATCAACCAATTCTCACTTCCCCTCCATCTCTCTCAACTGTCTCTTTGCCCCATAGTCTCTCTTTATCCTTTTGTCTTGCTCTGCTCCCAATTTTTTCCCCACTTCTGCCTCTCGCTTACCTCTTTCTCCTTCTTCCCACTCTCTCTGCCTGGTACTCTTTCTTTCTCTCACTTCCTGACACCCTCTCTCACTCCCAGTCTTTCCACCTATCTCTCCCTGATACCCTCTCTCACTCCCGGTCTCTCCACCTTTCTCTCCCTGACACCCTATCTCTCTCCTGACACCCTCTCTTACTCCCTGTCTCTCAACCTTTCTCTCCCTGACACTCTCTCTCCCAGACACTATATATATATTAAGCCCCCTTTACTTCTCTCTCCCTGACATTTTCACACCTGCTTGCATCATCTCCCTTTCTCTCTTGTGCGCCCCTCTCTCTCACCTCTCTACCCCCACCCCCTTCTTTTTCCTATTTTTCTCTCTCCCATGCTCCTCCCCTTCTTTTGCTCCTCTCTCTTTTTTACTCATTCCCTCTTTTTTAATTAAGCATTCTCTCTCCCCTGATCACCCCTCTCTCCCTCACTTCTCTCTTTTTCTCTTTCTTTCACTGACACCCTTTTTATTGCTCACTCTTTCTTCTGCTCTCTTAGAGACATTATAGTGACAATGGGGGGGGGGGGGGGGCGCTTTAACGATTTTGCTATGGGGCCCACAAAGTTCTTGTGTCTGGGGAGTTGACCTACTGAATTTCAACCTTGACATGCTTGGTGAGGGCGTTGCAGACTGCACGTCAGCTGCCCTCACTCGGAGGCCATGTCTTGGACCAGATGTGAGCACTCTTCCCATGTGTGCAGCCACGGTGTACACCGGACCCTCATCAGTGTGGATTCTGGGCGGCAGATGAATACTCCCCTCTGCCTGGGAGATAGTCTAACCACAAAGATGGAATGGCTCAACACACTGGTCCTCCTTCCCGTCCTGGTACGGGTGCTGGACGGCTCCCCGACAGTCAGGATTCCGACAGTCATTACTCCGACGTCGGAATCCCGACTGCTCCCTCATGGGGGTCCACGACCCACATAGAGGGAGAATAAAATAGGTGGCGAGTACAGCGTGGCGAGCCCGCAAGGGGCTTCATTGTGCTCACCCCGCTGTGCAGTCGGGATTCTGACATCTGAGTAATGACTGTCGGAATCTCGACTGTCGGTGTGTCATACCACACCCCCTGGTACAATGGATGGTGGAAAACTTGTTATGTATAGGTCTGGGTCTTTGTGCATGAATAACAGTTGGATGGAGATAATCGGGTGGTCTTCACTGACACGTTTTGGTTCACTTGGGGCTTTCTCAAAGAGTGTCATGGTCTCTGGATCAGTGCCTTTTTAACTGCAGCACTTTAGAAAGGTTATTATTCTCATTGGTTGACGTTACTTAACACCATACTTGCCCACTGTACCTGACCCTCTCCATGAGGGAGAAAATTCTCTGTTCCTGGATTTCCCTTGTAGTGTATGATTGCCATCACCTGTGGTGAAGCACCTTGCTTATAAATTAACCAGCTCACCGCAGGTGATGGCAATAATGCATTACCAGGGTTGTCCAGGAAGGTAAGTATGATTAACACTGGTGTCACTAATCACAATAAGTGGTTAAAATACTAATCCTTATGGTGTATAACAAGGAGAGAACTTTTTAAAATGATGTTTTTAATTATTTGTTAAACTATAATTTATACATCTACAGCTATCAATATATGTGTTATATATACACATATAATTAATTAGTTGTTTATTTCTTATAAAATGGAGTGCAAAATAAATCTAAATATTCTACAAAGCAACACATTTAAAATGTTTAGAATTTTAGGCTCAGCTGTGAGCTGTATTTGAACCTGGGTTGTCATCTAAACAATATAGGGTGTTTCTAATCAGGAAATCCATTCGATATCAAACCAGAGGGAAGCATCGAATATATATATATATACTTATGTATTATCTGGACTCCCATGTTAAATGCACCCTATTATTTCATACCCCTACTATCCAACTACGCATGAAGTTGATTTTATATAGTGTGGCGAGCGCAGCGAGCCACCGTGCCCGAAGCGTGGTGAGCGCAGCGAGCCCCGCGAGGGGACGCGGTCTCATAAGAAAAACTGGAGTCCAGATATTACATAAGTACCAAAAAAAAAATATAATAATATATATGCCCATCCATTTGGAAACCCCCTTTAAAAATCCTGCGTTTGCCCCTACTATTAATTAAAACAATTCTCTGTCCAAATAGAACATTTATTTTCATTTTTACATTAATTCAGCCTTGTGTGCTGTCAAATGGGAAACTGTAACTTCTTCATAAATGTTTCATGACTAACTCCTCAGTACCTTTCTATAGAAAATAAAGTAGGGCATGATAAATGCCAACAGTGAGTGTCAGTAGTCAGTACACCTTTCATGAGCAATTCAGTGGTTTTCTTAAATATGCATCACAAAGATTTAATTTAAGATCATAGATTTATTTTATTTATTACCAGTTATTTATTATTTATACAGACATTCCTCACTTAACGACCCGGTTCCGTTCCTATGTACTGGTCATTAAACGAATGTGTATAAAAATACATAATACAAGTACAGCACACTTTTATAAATAAAGAAAAGTCATACTCCTCTACTCCTTCTATCCTCTGACATGTTGCAGAGCTGCAAAACGTGTGCAGCATGGGTCACTAAACATTCTGGGTAAGTACAAATGAGTAGGTGGGACGCAAGGGCAGGTCGTAAGGCTAAGCAGTTGCAGTGTGGTCGATAAAAGAAGGCCAGGTTGTAAGTCTTAACGTTCGATAAACAGGTAGGTAATTAAGTGATGAATGCCTGTATAGCGCACACATATTTAGCAGTGCTTTACAGAGAATATTTGAACATTCACATTAGGCTCTGCCCCAGTGGAGCTTAGAATCTATAATACCTACCACATGTACATGCTCACACATTCATTCTAATTTTAATTTTGTTAGGAGACAATTAACCTACCAGTATATTTTTGGATTGTGGGAGGAAACCGGAGCCCCCGGAGTAAACCCACACAAGCACAGAGAGAATATACAAACTCCTCATGGTTAGGGCCATGGTGGGAATAGAACCTGTGACCTCAGTGTTGGGAGGCAATAATGCTAACCATTGCAACGAGAACAATAGAAGTAAAGGATTTCCTATGTCGGTGCACCAATAAAGAATAAAACGTAACCTTTATTATTTTCTTTTAAGAGCTGCGAGATAAAAATATACATATAGCAACAAACAAGGGTGGGGTAGGAGGGGAGAATGGGTAAGGGCCCCAGTGCATTGCTTTGCCCAGGGGCCACACTGCTGTTAAGACGGCCCTGCTGCCTAGAAATGAACACAGTGATTGGCATATATGTACTGCTGGACACCACTCATAGAATGATTAACCTGTTATTTTTTGAATCAATGTATTTGTTTATTTATTTACAGTTTCTTATATAGCTCAGCAGATTCCGTTGCGCTTTACAATAGTAGACAGTGATAAAACAAACTGGGTAACAACAGACAGACTTGGGGGTTAGAGGGCCCTGCTGCAAGCTTACAATTTATTACATCATAATACACTTCAACGTATTTAACAGTTAATATATTGGCTTATCTTTGGCATAATTATATGCTGTAATGCAGCCCAATCATGTTCCCAGTATAGGGGATGCAACACTGTTTTTCTGTCAATAAACAGAAGTGATATGTAAAATGATACATTAGACAGTTTACACTTACTTGTAAAACTAATTGTAACAGTTACTGTTTTTCAATAACAGACTGCAACAGTTATTTCTTATTTATATACACAGGATTGTCTATCTTTGTATATGCACTGCAAAGAGAGCAGCATAAATCCAATTTCATGTAGTTCAGTGACACTGTGTGAAATAGAACACTGCATAGTGGCCCTTAATCAGATCTGATCGCAGTACAAATTTGTTCTCAAAATGGGCAAAAAAAATGCTGGACTGCAGGTGGGGCAGATGTAACATGTGCAGAGAGATTTAAGGTGGCCATACATCTACAGATTTATTGTCCGATCTGTCTGGTTGGAACAAAATCCTGGTAAAAGATGAGAGCAAATGACAGTTGACCATTTGCTTTGAAATGCTGAAAAACTGTCATTCAGATATTACCAGCTGTTTGTTCCAACCGGCCCAATCTGACAATCGATCTGTAGATGTATGGCCACCTTTAGATTTGTGTGAGTTATTTTGTTTCTGTGCAAGGTAAATACCGGCTGCATTATTTTTACACTGTAATTTAGATTTCAGTTTCAACACAACCCACCCAAATTTAACTCTCTCAGCACGTTACATCTGCCCCACCTGCAATGCAGCATTTGTTTTGCCCATTTTGAGAACAAATTTGTACTGCGATCAGGTCTGATTAAGGGCCATTATGCAGTGTTATATTTCACACAGTGTCACCGAAATTCCATTTAGAGTATTTGTGCTTCTTCTATTATAAACCCGTTCAGGAGAAAACACACAATATTCACAATTGTGACCATGAAAATGGGTCAATTATTAGGGATTTTTTCTCCCACCAAAGTCATTCACTTTGCACTAGGACAATCTAGTACTCTCTTTTACTATGCTAAAGTATATTAATGAACCACTCTAAGACATCCTGACATAATTTTAACTAGATCGGAGCATCTTCATAGTTTTCGTCATTTTCACCAAAAAAGTGAAACTTCAGGCCTCTTGCCAGAACAGAAGATGTTGACTCAGATCAAAAAGCTTTTGCATGTTTCTTATTCAAGTCAAGTCACAACTTTTCCACACTAGCCGATTTTGAATTTCTCAATTTCAGTTTTTTCACTCCGCCCTAATAGACAGGTAGAGAGAGAAAGACACACATATAAAAACACTCACTCAGTCAGCTCCTCTGTAGGGTCCCGGGCCCTCTCTCCATTGATAATGGCAGAGCTCCACAGCACACTGGGGTCATCTAGTGGCTCCTGGCAGTACTGCAGTCAGCAGTATCTCCGATGCTGTCCTCTGCAGATCACTTCATGTTGCCAGTGCCGCTGTCTGTCATGCAGTGTGAAAGACAGTGACAGCCAGCAGTAGCAGGGTGCAGAGCGGGGAGAGCGCCTCTACTGGCTGGCGCCTCTTTGCTTTGCATCCCTCGCTGTGCGGGTTCTGCCAACCCTGCATAGTGCACTTTTATGTAAAACTACTTATCTATTTCCACTTATGTACAATGCCCTAGAATATGATACATGCAATTATTTAAATGTAGGCACAAAGCAGCTTTATATATGACAGTTTCTCAGCAAATAATAAGGCAATATGATGATGTCTGTGAAATGGCCATACATTTTCTCCTCATAGTAGCTTCATTAGCATGGTGGATCAAGGCCATTAGTGGAGAAATTACTTAGGAGTAGTATTTGTGTCACAAATTAATTGGTATAGGTTCAACTCATACATTAAGCATGCATGACGTGGTTGTCTTTTTCCTGAATTTTACTTCTTAATTTGTTTATAGTGACTAGTCTCCGAAACACTGCCAGGGAGTAAAATTACATCTCTTTCTCACAAATGCACAAATATAGAAGGTAGCAGACTATCTATAGTAGGTATATATGGACATTTCCTTTGATTTAGTAAAGGGCTTAGGTTTGGTATTAGGTAATATTATCCAGCACCAAGTGATTGGATTGGTTTATGATATAATAGTGGGTACACACAGTGAGATATGCACAATATTCTATTAGATTTTACTTACAGAAGTGAATAGAAATCAAATCTAAATCAAATGCACATCGAGTGCTTTTATTAGCATTTGAAGCAGATTGAATCCCAATGCGTGCTCCTGTGTAGTGGGAATCGAATAGAACAAAAAGTCTTGGCAGGCAAAACTATCTAGTGAAAATCTAATAGTACTGTAGATAGTGTTCACTGCTGCATTTGATTTAATTCAGATTCAATTTCAATCTCCTGCCTAAAGGATCAGGAACAAATTGAATAGTGCAAAAAGAATGCACATCGGATAGTAAAATAGGGAAAATCGAAAAGGAGTAGAAAAAACAGGTTGAATAGGTTGAATCATTTTCCATTCATTTTGACATTCGATCTGCACTTTTGCATTTGATTTGATTTCTATATCAAATTCGAATTACATTCAAGGCACAGTGTACACATTTGATTTACTGGATCGAATTGGATATTTCCTTGGCTGCACAGTCTGTTTTTCTTTTCGATATAGAGAAAACAGGAGCGCGCATCGGATCGAATGTCAGTCGAAAGTGTCCTAAAAACCATTCAATTTCAATTAGGTTTCGATTCCATTTTGCTTCTATAAGCAAAATCGAATCGAAAACAGGGAAAAATCGAAACGTGTGTACACAGCTTTAGGCAAATCTCTTTTTTGTTTTAGTTAATTTTAATTGTGCATAATATATTTGACATAATACACCACAGTTTTATATTTCTTTCTAAAATTAACTTATTTACTGTAGCTAACACTGACCCTTCCTTTAAGCAAGCAAAACTTTGGGGATAGGGCATATAGTTAATAGGAAGTCACTCTGGCTCAATAAAAACACCTAGGGGTACATTAACTAAGATGGGAGTTCTATTGAAGATGGGATGTTGCCAATAGCAACCAGATTCTACTTTGTCATGCTCTTAGAAGCACCAGCTGAGTAACGTAGGCTGGGTGCTTTAACGCATGGGGGTTGCATCCACGACAGAATGGAGTGAAACAAATAAGATAAAATGAAGTTGATTTAATAAAGGTATTGCAAGACAATGATACTGATGGCACACAATATATATGGTAGATATGCAAATATAAAGTCAATAGTCCAATATGTTATTGCAGAAGATGATGATGCTTGGTATTTGAAAGAATACTGTAATATTGCTTGAAGAGTGGAAGAAAAAATAAAAGAATCGGATTGGATAAGTGAAGATTAAAGATTGGGTTGAAGATTGGAAGATTGGATGATTGGATTGAAGATTGGATGGTTGGGTTGAGGATTGGGTTGAGGACTGGATGACTGGATTGAGGATTGGATGATTGGGTTGAAGATTGGATGATTGGGTTGAAGATTGGATGATTGGGTTGAGGATTGGATGATTGGATTGAGGATTGGATGATTGGATTGGATGATTGGATTGATGATTGGATTGATGATTGGATTGATGATTGGATTGAGGATTGGATGAGCGAATGAAGATTGGGAGGTAAATGAATAATGAAGATAATGAATGAAGAAGACTTGTCCTTGCTGAGTAATGCTGGGTACACACCAAAACGATTTGGATTGGATGCAAATCGTATGCAAATCGGATCGTACGATTTGCATACACTTTGCATACACTTTGCATAGGATCCGATCCCCTCTGTATTCAGATGAATGGATCTTTTACAGATCCTACCTGCAGCAGGTAGGATCGGATTAGGATCCAATTCAGATCCAACCAAACGATTTTGACCAAATCTGCATCCAATCAGTCTGAATTGGATCCAGATTGATGGGATTGTGACAAAATCGTTTTGGTGTGTACCCAGCATTTGATCGTAGTTGCAGACAGAGGTGACCGTGGAAGTAACCGTTGGGAATGTAAAGCAAGGCGAGACCCCTTGGGAGGGCTAACCTTGCTGAATCCTCTTTGGCGGTAATGGAGTCCTTGGCACTTGGAGCAGTTGACAATCAGCAGGAGATCTTTCGTGAGTACGCTCAAGATTGTAGTGGACAACTACAGAGCCAGACTGGAGCAATGATGCTGAGGGATCGACATCATTGTACTGACTGCGGGTCTAACCCGGCCAGTCAGTACTTAACGGGTGGACTGTGCAGCGATAGGTCAGGCAATCTGACAGGGGAGGCGGAGCTGCACAGGAGAGCCTGAGGTAACCAACAAGATGGCACCCGCCAGTGAGGGCGACAGATTTCAGCCGGCCAGGACTGTACGCAGCTGTGCAAACACCGGCAATCAGTCGCAGAGCTAACCAGGCACAAACACACATGGCGGAACGCCACTCATACCCTGCATGGAACCAGAGCACACAGCACCGGCGTCACCACGCGGTGACAGCGTGGCCACATGTACCCCACTGGAGCCAGATGTATCAGCCTAGATCACGGGACAACTGAACGACACATCCACTTACGCCAAACTTGCGTCAGACCCGACCGGGGAATACAAGGCCGAACTGGACGGGATACTAACAACAGCTTGCAATACAGAACTAATAAGCAAGAAGCTAAAAACGGCACTGTCCCAAAATCACCCAAGGGTCCCCATTTTTTTCACAGTACCTAAGGTACATAAAAGCCTAATTGCGCCTCCGGGGAGACCCATAATATCAGCTCCTGATTCCCTGTACCAGCCCATATCCCAGTTCCTAGACGGGATACTTCAGCCGTTGATCATAAAACATCCTAGATACATAAAGGACACTACCTCCTTTTTAAACAAACTCAAAGAGATTGATGCAGTACCACTGGACACGATCATATGTGTATTAGACGTCAATAGTCTATACACATCGATCCCCCACGCACCGGGCCTAGCAGCCATGGAAGAATTCCTCAGGGAAGAAGACCTCCAGACCGTGGACATCAAGCTATTCATTCAACTGTTGGCACTAACCTTGAAACGGAATTACTTCCTCTTTAATAAAGAATTTTACTTACAACTCACAGGGTGCTCAATGGGGAGTAATGTTTCCCCATCCTTTGCGAACGTGTTCATGTTCCAAGAAGAACAACGGATGTTTTTTCAAGATCCCAATACAGCAGCCCACATTCTCCTCTATTCACGATTTATCGACGACCTATTCATCCTCTGGACGGGGGGTGAGCCTGCACTGGTAAAACTCCTGGAACATCTCAACCAGAGACAATCACCCATCAAAGTGACCTCACAATATTCCAGAGAATCCCTTAATTATCTTGACGTGCAAGTTTCCATCAGCCAAGGCAAGATCCATACTTCAGTCTACTCAAAACCCACAGATAAAAATACTTTGCTTCAACATAACAGCCACCATCCGCGGGCCCTGATAAAGGCATTACCCAGGTCACAAATGATCCGGGTGGCCAGAATCAGCAATGACCCGAACAAAACCAAGATGGAGCTAGACAAACAAATTGCCAAGTTCGAAGCACGTGGGTACCACAAAAGAAGGCTATTGCAGCAGAAAGAGGAAGTATTACAGATGAAGAGAGAAGACCTTCTACAACCGACTCCTCGTTCGTAAGAGCAGACCCTTCCATGGATCTCAAAATATAACACCACAAGTGCCGTCATCCCCAGAGCCACCAGAGCACTGTGGCCCATACTCGCCACCGACGGTGAATTGCCTGGTCTGAAGCATCTAAGACCAATGGCGTGTTACACCAGGGGTAAAAATTTGAAGGACTTTCTTGTGCACAATGACATCTCTGACTTTGCACAAACCACACAGCCTGACACCTTCCTCAAAAAATCCCCGGGATGCTACAAATGTGTGAAGTGCACAACTTGCACCCACATGATCACCGGTAAGGAATTCTCCAACTCTAAGGGTGACCAAAAATTCCAGATTAGACACGTGCTCAGCTGCCAATCCACCCACGTGGTCTATATAATCACCTGCCCCTGCCACAAATTATACGTGGGCAAAACAATAAGATCGGTGAGGGAAAGGATGGCCCTTCATCGCTCGGCCATAAAAAACGCACTTGACGGCAAGATAGTGGACCAACCTGTGGCTAAGCACTTCGTAGCCATGAAACACAAATTTTCGGAGTTAAAGCACATCATCATAGACCATGTTCCCTGGAGCAGAAGAGGCGGAGACAGAGAAAGAATCCTGCTCCGCAAGGAAACGAAGTGGATCTTCACGCTTGATTCCTGTAGCCCCGTGGGCCTCAACGAGAGACTTTCCCTTAATATCTTTTTATAAAGTCAGGGGCAATATTCTCCACTCTGAAGACCTCATCCGGATTAACCGACACAGACATGTCGGCTCCCTGCTCGACTTGCGCACCCATCTCCTGCTTTCTCCCCCCTTCCCCCCCCCTTTTTTTCTCTCCAACCACCCGTACGCAAGATCCCACCGTTCACCAGGACTGCTGAACTTGTCCCTCTAACACCTTAAATACCTGGTACTTGGATAGTTGTGTAAAGGAAAAGGACCCCTTTTTCCCATTGAATTCTATGTTAAAATGGACTCAGACCATTTTAACATTGAATCCTATGGAAAAATCTTGACCATCGCATCGCATACGATTTGGTCGCATGCGATGCGATGCGATCCGATCCGATTTCTAAATCGGACGCCCAGATACTACATAAGTACCAAATACCTTTAGTCAACCACGGGTATCCATGTCCTCATTATTAGAGTTATAACCAGTATAATTATTAGAACAGCAGAACAAAAACATGGACAGAGTGCCAGCCACCGTACTGTTTTTAAATCGATGCCACTGTCTTCACACAGCACTACCAGCACTTTATATATATAATGCCTGTCCTAGGCCATGTACACTATTTAATATTTGTCATTTATATTCATTATGTATCACGCATCATCTGTATTTGTTTTGATCATGTCTACACTCTCTCATGCAGACGCCGCCGCCGGATCACCTAGGCAACCAGCAGACGCCAGAAGCGTCACCAGGGCACGGACGCAGGGAAAAAATCCCCCCACCCCCGGTGACGTCAGCGGAAGTCAGCGGAAGCCGGGTGGAACGCCGGAGACGGACGCTGAGAGGAGGGTTCACGTTTCTTCACACACTATTTAAGGTACTTTTTTTCCTTATCATATTGTCTTGTACACCTTGAAAACGGGGAGCGTTGTCCCCAAAACGTCGGTCACCATTGTGCAATAAATCTTCTTTTCACAAGCCTGTCGGGGTGCCGCTGATTGTTCCACAGCAGAGACCTATATATATATATATATATATATATATATATATATATATAGACAAAGGGTAGATCCGGCACTTCAGGTCTTAGGTGAAGCCAAAGTCAGTAGATGCGCCCCGGTGCCAGCGATGGGGACCTTGCAGCCCCTGGTATATGCAGAGAGGGACAAAGGGCACTCAGGGTCTTTTAAGGGTGAAAGCAAGAGACTGTTTATTCAGTCATGCAAAAAACGTCCGTGACGGACGTTTTTTGCATGACTGAATAAACAGTCTCTTGCTTTCACCCTTAAAAGACCCTGAGTGCCCTTTGTCCCTCTCTGCATATATATATATATATATATATATATATATATATATATATATATATATATATAGCAGCAAGAGGCGTTCGGCACTCCGGACGAGAAAATCAAATACCGCGGTGCCTTCCTCCACAGGGGGGTACAAGTAGCAGACCAGGGGCTTGTGGTGGGGCCCTTGGTAATGAGGCGGCACTTCACGGGTTTAGTAGAAGTTGAAGAGGTTTAATGAAGTAAGTGTCAATACATAGTCGTCTGGCACTTTTTTTATTTTCGCACTGGCACTTTATGCACAATACTGCACGTCCTGATGAAAAGGTCGACACAACCTTGAAACGTTGACGACTATGTATTGACACTTACTTCATTAAACCTCTTCAACTTCTACTAAACCCGTGAAGTGCCGCATCATTACCAAGGGCCCCACCACAAGCCCATGCTACATATATATATATATATATATATATATATATATATATATATATATATATAAAGAAAAATCTAATAGCAGCGAAGGAATACTCATCGAAGAAATCCCACCACACAGTTTGCATCATCATTTTTGAACATTCTCTATCAGTTTCTGCCTATGCTAGCCTCTCAGCCCTTTTCTCACTGGCGCATTCTGCCTTTTTCCTCTCCATACCAGCAATACTCTTTTTCTTTATTTTTTTATTTTTGCAATCTGCTTTTACCAATGGCAATGACACATACAAGAATAAAAAAGCAAACATACAAGCATGGTGGTGTGGAACAGAAGCATAATGAAAACAAAAGAACATGTGGCTCAGCTATAATCACAATAACTGTCTTCAAATAGGCCTGTATGGGGTCTAAGTACCATACAGGTTGGCTGAGGTACCAAATAATCACACAGGACACAAACTTTAGCCCAGGAAGTAGGGTATATAAACGTGGACTTCCCCAAACAGAATACACCTTGATAAAGCTGTGAGTCAGCACAGCAAAACACATTGGTATTCCTGGACCCTACATTGGAGAGATAAACTAGTCCTAACTGGGAAATCGTTGATCACCTGCTTATTTTTCTGATCCTGTCCTACAAACATCTATCAAGGTTTTGGACCGTTTGGAATCTTGGACATTGGATTGCTATCCTTAAAAAAGGTATCCCGGGCCGGCTACATTACTATTGCCAACGGGCTGACATCTAGGCATCCATCAGGAGATCCATAAATTTGTCAAAAAGACGGACTTCCTCTGAACACTCTTTGGACACAAGCTTTGATCAGCGCAGGTCTAATCAATCCACCAGTGGTGACTATCACAATATCATCTCTCCGAATAGGTCCATTTATATATTTTTATATATTTCTCATGTGTTTACATATGTAATTTTGATGTGTCATTAAATTTTTTTATTTTATTCAAATTGATGCATATACTTTATTAGGTTCTTAGAGCGCTGCTTTCTTTGTTGCTTCTTGCACACAAAATTTAGCAAAAGATTAAAACTTGAGGAAGAGAAGGGTAAAAGGAAAAGGGGAGGAAGGGTGTCAGCTCTTTTGGCTAAAAAATAACCTGTTTTCTACTTTGCTGTATCTGGAAACATACCAACCTGTTTCTGTCTGCAATTCCTGTGAAAGCACCATCTGCTGAGGATTCATAGCCCAGTGAAGTTGCCTGCAGAATTCTTGCCGATCATCCACATGGATGTAATCATAAACATTTTGGTGCATGACATCAGTCTGAAATACCGGTTAAAGAAAGAAAACATTAAACCAGGTTCTCCAATTCGTTTCATAGGACCTCACACAGGTGCTTGAAATCCAGGTGTGCACCTTCTGAGCAACCTGGATTTCAAGCCATAGAAAATCACCAGATAATGTGTACATTTCCTGTAAAATTACCTCTTGTGACACATTGGGGGTTATTCTGGTTGAGTCGCAAGGTTGCAAATTCGCAGCCTTATGAGTCCACCAGACCACGCCTGCCGAATGCTGGTATGCCCACCCTCCCTCGAATGCTGTGTACGTTTGTAGGGGCTGCGAATGGATGTTTAACATAAAAATCTATTTGCAGGCTTTGGGGGAACACCCACATCATTCAATGGTTGCCGACCATCGAATGATGTGAAAGGCCCATGCACATCTAAGGTGACTCTCTGACATCCCTGGGCGATTACCATGGGAAGGCCCAGCATTTTCATGGGAACGCTCATGAAATGCTGGCCATTCCCATGTGCGTGACTATCCACCTCTGCTGTCTTGGGTGTGTGCACCCGGTGAAATGCGGCTGCACATGCACATAGACCCAACATTGGTCCCCGAGCAAATGAACGCCCCATGTGAATGGACCAGAATAACCCCCATTGTTCGGATGTACAGTACAGTATGTGTGCATAAACCAATGTATAAAAAAAAATGCTAAAGCACTCCATATTTGTAAATGTAACCCAGAACCTATGCCCGTTGTCTAGAATTATAACTTTTTATGAATTAGAGTAGGGGTGAGATGCACTAAAGGGAAAATGCAGTAAAAACCCTGTTGTCTGGGTTTTAACTGCATTTCCCCACGCACTTAATCCCGGGTTTTTGCAATATGGCGTTACTCTATAGAAGCCTATGGCTTCTAAGCGACTCAGTGTTTGAGGGATCCATCACAGATCCCTTTGAGCATGCCCCGTTGCCGGCGCTGTAACTCTGCACATGTCCAGAGCCGCTTCACAAAGGACAGAGCTTATCGGAAAATATGCAAGTATCGGAACAATGCAGGTAGCCGGCAATGTGGGACAGGGGCTGTTAATTCACCCCCCACCCACCTAAAACTGTAATACCTTGGGAGAAAACAGAAAAGATTAAAGAGAAATGTGAATTTCAGTTATTATTAGTGGGTACATTCTAAATTATCCAAGCCAAATTCAACCCTTCCAAACCTGAACAAATGGGTATAAGATGTGTAGATAGATGATCACAATCCTCAGAGTGGGAGAGAACAACAAAAGCAGGTGTACAGTAAATACACATACTGTATAAACAGTTGTGTGTCCTGTTTAGTTCTTTATAAATTACAGAATGCATGTTATAAGATCCTGCAATAGCATAGAATTCCTTTATGATCATTATATTTACTTTAATATCTTGTCATTTGTACTTTATGAACTTTAACAACTACTTTTCCCCATGTAGACTGACTGATTCCCTACATGCCAAGGACAGTTAAATAGACAATAATTATTCACAACTGGTAAATACTGTATTATTCTTTCTGAACTAAATGACTGTAATGGAACAAAATTGGGTGTACAATAGGGAGGAGTGAAAAAAAAAAAAAAATTGAGAAATTCAAAATCAGCTAGTGTGGGAAAGTTGTGACTTGACCTGAATAAGACGTGCAAAATCTTTTTGATCCGAGTCAACATCTTCTGTTTCTGGCAAGAGGCCTAAAGATTTACTTTTTTGGTGAAAAAGACGAAAACTATGAAGATGCTCCGATCTAGTTAAAATTATGTCATGATGTCTTAGAATGGTTTATTAATATACTTTAGCTTAGTAATAGAGTACGAGCTTGTCCTAGTGCAAAGTGACTGACTTTTGCGGGAGAAAAAATCCCTAATAATTAACCCATTTTAATGGTTTCAATTGTGAATATGGTGTTTTCTCCGGAACGTGTGTTTTTTTTTTTTTTTGGGGGGGGGGGGGGGGGGTTTAATGCTCTGTAATTGATGTGATCACAAATAGAAACTTGGTGAAAAATCAGGGTAAATCCCTTTTGTTTGCCCTTAATAGAATAGTGCACCTACAGTATGTGTCTTTTAATGTCCAACAAACTCTTTACTGAATGCTCCAGTAAGTTCAGTAACAATGCATTACACTCTGTTCTTTAGGTGCAGGATTTAAAAAACTTCTGTTTATTGTCTTTTCTTGTGGCAGTTTATTTTAAACATGAATTGGTCTGAAAAACATCCCCTATGCTGGGAACATGAAAGGGCTGCATTACAGCATATCATTATGCAAAGATAAGCCAATATATTAACAGTTAAATACGTTGAAGTGTATTATGATGTAATAAACAAATACATCTAATGTTTAGAAAAATAAAATCAAGAACATTGTTTCAAAAATAACAAGTTAATCATTCTATGGTGTCCAGCAGTACATATATGCCAATCACTGTTCATTTCTAGGCAGGATTGATCAGCAATACCTATTACAGCATAATGCACTTTAACGTATTTAACTGTTAATATATTGGCTTATCTTTGGCATAATTATATGCTGTAATGCAGCTCGTTCATGTTCCCAGCATAGGGGATGCATACCTGTTTTTCTGTAAATAAACAGAAGTGATATATGTAAAATTATACATTAGAGTCTGTTTACACTGTTACTTGTAATACTTATTGTAACAGTTACTGTTTTTCAATAACAGACTGCAACAGTTGGGGCAGCACTGATGGTGTAATGGTTAGCATTACTGCCTCACAGCACTGAGGTCATGGGTTTGATTCCTACCATGGCCCTAACTGTGCAGAGTTTGTATATTCTCCCCGTACTTGCGTGGGTTTCCTCCGGGTACTCCGGTTTCCTCCCACATTCCAAAAAAATATAGTAGTAGGCTAATTGACTCCCAACAAATTAACCCTAGTGTCTGTGTGTGCGTGTACATGTGGTAGGGAATATAGATTGTAAGCTCCACTGGGGCAGGGACTGATGTGAATGTTCAAATATCCTCTGTAAAGCGCTGCGGAATATGTATGTGCTATAAAAGAAACTGTTAATAAATAATAATAATAAACAGTTATTTCTTATTTATGTACACAAGATTGTCTATCTTTGCATATGCACTGCAAAGAGAGCAGCATAAATCCAATTTCATGTATTTCAGTGACACTGTGTGAAATATAACACTGCCTAATGGCCCTTATCAGACGCAGTACAAATTTGTTCTCAAAATGGGCTAAAAATGCTGCACTGCAGGTGGGGCAGATGTAACGTGTGCAGAAAGAGTTAAGCTGGCCATACATCTACAAATCTATTGTCAGACTGGGCTGGTTGGAACAAAATCCTAGTAATGGATTAGAGCAAATGACAGTTGACCATTTGCTTTGAAATGATGGAAAACTGCCAAAAACTGTCATTCAGATATTACCAGGTATTTGTTCCAACCTGCCCAATCTGACAATAGATCTGTAGATGTATGGCCACCTTTAGATTTGTGCAAGTTATATTGTTCCCATGCAGGGTAAATACTCGCTGCATTATTTTTACACTGCAATTTAGATTTCAGTTTCAACACACCCCACTCAAATTTAACTCTCTCTGCATGTTACATCTGCCCCACCTTTTGCTCATTTTAAGAAAAAATTTGTACTGCGATTAGGTCTGATTAAGGGCCATTATGGAGTGTTATATTTCACACAGTGTCACTGAAATTCCATTTAGAGTATTTGTGCTTCTTCTATTATAAAAACGGATTCAATATGAAATCCCGGCGGTCGGGATCCCGGCGTTCAAAATCCCGACGCCGGAATCCCGACCGCCGAAATCCCGACAAGGTGGGGACGTGGATCGCCCCCCCTTGCGGGCTCACTGCGCTCGCCACGCAGCGGGCCCGGTGCCTCGCTACGCTCGGCACGCTAATTTATTCTCCCTCCAGGGGTGTCGTGGACACCCACGGAGGGAGAAAGTGTCGGGATTTCGGCGGTCGGGATTCCGGCGTCGGGATTCTGAACGCCGGGATCCCGACCGCCGGGATTTTAACTGCATCCCATAAACATATTCTGGAGAAAACACACAATATTCACCATGAAAATGGGTCAATTATTAGGGATTTTTTTCTCTTGCCAAAGTCAGTCACTTTGCACTTGGACAAGCTTGTACTGTTTTTTACTATGCTAAAGTATATTAACCCCTTCCCGACATTTGACGTACATTTACGTCATGGCCGGGAGGTACTTCCCGACACATGGCGTAAATGTACGTCATGGCTTCTAACTGTCACTGCGTCTATAGACGCGGTGACAGTTAAGAGATGTCTGCTGTCCCTGACAGCAGACATCCCCCCTCGCCGCCCAGGGGGGGCAGGGGTGCCCCCCCCGGTCGGCGATCGCTGTGATTGGCTGTTCAAATCTGAACAGCCATTCACAGCGTTTCCTGTGTTACCGGCGGCTAAGCCGCTCGGTAACACAGGGATCGGTGGTGATCGGTGCTGTTAAGTACAGCACCGATCACCACCGATGAGCAGCACCCCCCTCCCACCCACCCGGCACTCACCCGGCCCGGCAGCAGGCTCACCCGGCGGCGGCAGCGGCAGGAGCGCACGCAGCGGCAGGAGCGCACGCACCCCCCTCCCCCCCCCCTGCCAGCCGCAGCAGCAGCATGAGCTGCATAAAAAGTTACAAAAAAGAATGATAATGAACTGAATTATATATATACGCAGCGCGCACTCAGCTGACAGCGGGATCCCCGCAGCGAGCCTATCATAGGCTGCCAGCACGGGGAATCCCGCTGTCACTCACTCCAGCGCCACCCGCCCCCTCCACCTGACGGGGCACAGTGGATGTCAGACCTAATCTGTTAGGTCATATGATCCTCATTTACATATGTTTTGGCGCAATTATTACACTATTTAAACTGGGGCTGCTGAGTGCTCTGTTCCCCTGATGATAACTGGCTAATGCCCAGTTGAAACGGCTGTCGGGACAGCCCGTGTTGCTATTACCTGTATTTATGGAATAAACACACCTTTCTTCACCTTCATCTGCGTCTGAGTGCTGGTCTTCATCCTTCTACGGGGGGGTAAGTGTTTTTGCATTTCAAATATATGACCTGGCACCGATGAAAGCTTCATCACTGGAGTGCCGTCCTGTTACCCAATTACCTGAATTTCTACCTACCTGGACAGAGCACCCTCATTGGCATATGAGAATTAACACTAGCAGTTTTGCAGTGTCTCTAAACTTTTGACTTGTTCTTTATTTTACTCACTTCTCACGGGACACTACCTCTCTCCTTGTCATCTAACTTGCATATTGTGTTGTGCACTCATGTCTCAGACCGGTGGAAGAGAAACTGCATCTTCATTGCAGTTCAGCACCACCGATGTAGAGCGGATCCTTTTCTCAGACACAGATGACCTAGCATTTGACAGGGACACGCCAGAGGAGACCTACTACGACTTGCTGAAACTTAAGAAGAGGGAAATTGAACTCCAACTTCACGGACAAACACTCTCCTAATATTACAAAGAATCCCTCATTCCGAGAGGCTTCAGACTGCACAATCAACCCACCCTTGGCAGGCACAATAACGAGTTTTGCATCAAGTGGTGCAATGTGTTAAACAAATGTTCACAAGACCTCATGCTCTTGGTCATTGAGCAAACTTCTACTGATCTGCAACTCATTAAAGCGGACATTGCGGACC
Organism: Crinia signifera; assembly: GCF_055691185.1. Taxonomy (NCBI): domain Eukaryota; kingdom Metazoa; phylum Chordata; class Amphibia; order Anura; family Myobatrachidae; genus Crinia; species Crinia signifera. Next base: position 194,353,691 of record NC_139221.1, read on the forward strand.
TCCAGAGAACTGACCCTTACCAAGCCATTCGGGACCCAGCCAGTGAGCTTGGCACCAAACTCGACAAAGAAATAGAGAAATTCAAGGAGAATTTACTTAAATTCAAAAAAAGTAAATACAAAATAGTCAAATTAGACTATAAAGAAAATAGGGTCTACCCGTGGTTCTCACGCATTGAGCCTAGGCGTTTTCGCCAGCAACAAAGACGAGGCCCGGGACGACGACAACCTGCACAGTACACAGACGTGGAAAGCAGATCCCATACATCCACAAGCGACTCTGAAGCTACAACATCCAATGCTCAAGAGACCAGATATCTAGCTAGAGGTGAACGCACTCGTAAACCGCCAAAAAACCCGCTTTACCCACCCGCAGAGGTGGGAGAAAAGTCAAGAAAGAAAACAACAAAATGAATATGGGTACGGTGGTCTTTAATCTCTCTGAACACCAACTCACACAGGCAGAATTATCCCTGCTAAACAAAGGACTTTCATTTGTGCCCACCCTCACCCAAGACCTGTTCAAATGGCAGGTTGATATGTTTCACTTGGGTAGGCAACTAAGATTACGTGACTATTTCCTGAAGCCGACAGCTACGCCAGCACCTGTAACCATGCTCATACCGCAACCGACAAAATTGAAATGCAAAAGCACATTTGACCCCCCCACGATCAACCCGTCCATCACAACCTTCACCAGGGTGCTGAAAAGGGACACGAACCCCTTCATCAAGGCGCAAAAGATCTCATACCACAATATTTCTAGTGATGAGAGAGCAGCGATCAAATCCTTGACCAATGACACCAAGTTGGTCATTCGACCAGCTGATAAAGGAGGTGGTATCGTGCTCCTCAACCAGTCTTACTATACTGCGGAAGCCCTGAAACAACTGGCTGACACCACATGCTATGAACCACTGGACTTTGACCCCACATGGAAGTTCAAAAAAATCATTGACCAAATTATCCAAATTGGGACCAACAACTCCTTCATTAATCAGGACACGGCTGACTTTCTGAGCCAAAGCCACCCCAAGATCCCCTTTCTGTATACGTTACCGAAAGTGCACAAGTCGATGTCAACCCCCCCAGGCAGACCGATCATCTCGGCCAGGGGCTCCTTGTGCCAGCCGATCTCGCAATTGGTGGATTTCTACCTTCAACCTGTGGTCAAGCAGATCCCGACCTTCATCTCGGACACCAGCGACTTTCTGCGGAAAATCGGAGAGTTGAAAGCAATACCGGCAGGGACACTCTTGGTCACGCTTGACGTGTCAAGTCTGTATACTAATATTCCCCACAAATTGGGATTGGACTCCTGCCGAGCTACACTCGCAAACAATGCAGACTACAATGGCCCCCCGGTTGAATACCTTTTGGTTTTGATTGAAACCATCCTCACCAAAAACTACTTTTTGTTTGAGAACCGTTTTTACCTCCAAAAACAGGGCACTGCGATGGGGTCCAACATGGCCCCATCGTATGCGAACATTGTGATGTCAGAGTATGAGACCGAATTCATCACGGGCAATGCAGCATTCAAGGACTCGTTACTATTCTTCGTTCGCTACATTGATGACCTGTTCATCCTCTGGACAGGAGGAGAATCCAAACTGATCAAATTCTTCAATTTCTTGAACTCACTCCCCAGCACTATTAAGTTTACGATGAACTTCAGTGATAAGGTCATCAACTTCTTGGATGTCACAGTCAAGATTGACGGACCCAACATAATGACCACGATTTATTCAAAGGAGTCCGACAAAAATACTCTGCTGCATGCAACGAGCTTCCACCCTGCCCCCCTGAAAAGAGGACTCCCCTTCTCCCAACTTCTCCGTGCCAGGCGCATCACATCCGACCCGAACGAATGCAAAGCAGCATTAATCTCCATGGGGGATAGATTCCTCGAGAGAGGCTATAGCCAACGGGAAGTCAAGGAGGCTATCTCAAGAGTTGAAAACATGGACAGACGAGATCTCTTAGGCACAAAATCTCAGCCAGAGACAACTACTTCCAAAACCATGAATTTCTGCAGTACCTACACGGTAGCATCCAACCACATTCGCAAGAAAGTCAATGAACACTGGCATTTGATTGCCAGTGACCCTATCCTGTCCAAAGAACTGGCCGCACCGCCACGCTTTGCCTATAGGAGAGGTCCCAATCTCAGAGACCTTCTAGTGAAAACGGCCCCAGGTCCCGCACCAGCCAGCAAAGTACACTGGCTCAGCAAGAAAAAAGGAACATTCAAATGTGCAGGTTGCTCCAATTGTCAGTTTCTTATCACAGGTGACAAATTCATTAACCCCCAAGACAACATATCATACTCCATTAAACACCGCTTGGATTGTAATAGCAAGTTCGTCATTTATGCCCTCAAATGTCCCTGCAATCTTCTGTACATTGGCAAAACCTCCAGGATGCTCAAAGAGAGGCTGAGCCAACATCGATCCTCTATTAAGAAAAGTTACACAACGCAAGATGCAACTACTGACTTGAAGAATCTCCCAGTGGCAAGACACTTCTTATCTAAAGCCCACAAGGTTACACAACTCCGTTGTGCCATCATCGACCACATACCCCCACTCAAACGAGGGGGGGATAGAGACAAACTTCTCCTCCAAAGAGAACTCCAATGGATCTTCAGGTTGAACACCATGGCACCATCTGGACTTAATGAAGATTTTAAATTGGGCTGCTTCATCTAAATATCCCATATACCCCCTTTCATACCCATGGATTGGACGCGCCCCGTTTCCCTGTACCCTCTCGCCCCCTTTCACAGTGCGAGACTTTTTATACCACTGTCTCAATATGCATACAATGTTGACACCTCCGTGTGCCATTTATGTTTGTTTTGCTGTGTTGACACCGCCGTGTGTCTACACACTATGTGTATTGTCGTGGTGGCACCGCCGTGTGCCCACCTATTGCCCGATAACATGATTAACTTCAGTTTAGTTTTCAGCTGTTATGACCCTTTGGCATGTAGTCGACACGGCGGGGTGTCTACCTCATTGTGCATTCCTTTTTTACATTGATTTACCCATCTCAACAGGGCGTTATCATTGCTAGTTGTCATGTGTCTTGAGGTAATTTGAGCGGACATCGCTATATGTCGGCGCTCTACATCAGTATTGTTCCCATCCTCATCATTGATATTCTTTGGACATGCACCAGGTCTGACCGTATGCCACAGTGACACCCTGTCTATAGACCCACGATGTGTCAGCGCCCTTTGTATTCAGTAGCTGACGGCATGTTAACATTTGCTGCCATGTTGATTAAACCTCCGCACAGCAGGCGCCCGCAACTGTGTTTGTATTGTGCTTCTAGTTCTGACATTCACGGAGACAGCTCCCGCCCTTGCTATGCAGACGGGATCACCTCCGTCTCACCCTCCCACATTCCTCGCGCGTCACTCTCCCTCTACACACCGTCACTGCCACAGGACGCTAGTGTCCATCTCCTAGCAACGCAGCGCGCACTCAGCTGACAGCGGGATCCCCGCAGCGAGCCTATCATAGGCTGCCAGCACGGGGAATCCCGCTGTCACTCACTCCAGCGCCACCCGCCCCCTCCACCTGACGGGGCACAGTGGATGTCAGACCTAATCTGTTAGGTCATATGATCCTCATTTACATATGTTTTGGCGCAATTATTACACTATTTAAACTGGGGCTGCTGAGTGCTCTGTTCCCCTGATGATAACTGGCTAATGCCCAGTTGAAACGGCTGTCGGGACAGCCCGTGTTGCTATTACCTGTATTTATGGAATAAACACACCTTTCTTCACCTTCATCTGCGTCTGAGTGCTGGTCTTCATCCTTCTACGGGGGGGTAAGTGTTTTTGCATTTCAAATATATGACCTGGCACCGACGAAAGCTTCATCACTGGAGTGCCGTCCTGTTACCCAATTACCTATATATATATATATATATATATATATATATATATATATATATATATATATGTGTGTGTATATATATATATATATATATATACATACACACATATATATATATATATATATATATATATATATACACACACACACATACATATATATATAAAGATATTCCCGACATATGACGTATATATACGTCATGGTCGGGAGGTACTTCCCGACCGAAGACGTATATATACGTCATGGTTTTAAACTGTCACCGCGTCTATAGACGCGGTGACAGTTTGGAGATGTCTGCTGTCCCTGACAGCAGACATCCCCCCTCGCGGCGATCGCTGCGATTGGCTGTTCAAATGTGAACAGCCAATTGCAGCGTTTTCTGTGTTACCGGCGGCTAAGCCGCTCGGTAACACAGTGATCGGTGGTGATCGGTGCTGTTAAGTACAGCACCGATCACCACCGATCGCCAGCCCCCCCCCCTCCCTCCCACCCGGCAGCCTCCCTCCCTCCCACCCACCCGGCTGCCGCAGCGCCAGCACCCCTCCCACCCCCCCGCCAGCCGCAGCGCCAGCCCCCCTCCCAAAGCTGGTGACCAAAATGGGGTCACTTGTGGGGGGGTTCCACTGTATTGGTGCTTCGGGGGTCTTGCTAATGCGACATAGCACCCACCATTCATTCCACCACCAAATATCACTCCTTCCCTTCTGAGTCCTGCCATGCACCCAACTGGTATTTTTTGGTCACATGTGAGGCATTGCCGTACTCGGGAGAAATTGGGGCTCAGATTTTGGGGTGCTTTGCTTTGTCTCCTTCATTCCTTGTGAAAATGAAAAATTTTGAGCCAGAACTGCATTTTTCTGTAAAAAATTACATTTTTTTACACAAAAATGCAGATCTGGCTCAAAATTTTTCATTTTCACAAGGAATGAAGGAGACAAAGCACCCCAAAATCTGTGCCCCAATTTCTCCCGAGTACGGCAATGCCTCACATGTGACCAAAAAATACCAGTTGGGTGCATGGCAGGACTCAGAAGGGAAGGAGTGATATTTGGATTTTGCAGCACAGATTCTGGTTGAATGACCCCCGAAACACCCATACAGTGGAACCCCCCCACAAGTGACCCCATTTTGCAAACTACACCCTTCAGGGAATTCATCAAGGGGTATAGTGTACATTTCAAACCCCCAGGGGTTTCACCAATTTTGATACAACTGAGCTGTGAAAATGAAAAATTATTTTTTTTCATTTTCACTGCCCAGTTGTACCACAATTGGTGAAACCCCTGGGGGTTTGAAATGTACACTATACCCCTAGATGAATTCCCTGAAGGGTGTAGTTTGCAAAATGGGGTCACTTGTGGGGGGGTTCCTAACTTTTAGCATCTTATGGTGCCTAGAAACCTACATGGTGCCTAAAAAATAATCTCATAAAAAGGAGGCTCCAAAATCAAGTAGGTGCTCCTTCTATTATGAAGCCTGTGGTTTGGTCACCGTGCACACTAGGGCCACATATAGGATATTTATGAAAACCAAAGAATTGGGGGAATCAATTTTTAGTCACATTTCTCTAGTAAAATCTGCTGTGTTCCTTAGAAAAATGTATTAAAATTGAAAATCTGCAAAAAAAATGAAATTTTGAAATTTCACCTACACTTTGTTTTAATTCCTGTGAAACACCTAAAGGGTTAACAAACTTCCAAAATGCTCTTTTGAATACTGTGAGGGGTGCAGTTTTTGAAATGGCATCATTTATGGGGGTGTCTCACATACAAGTCCCTCAAAGTCACATCAGAACTGAACTGGTTCCTAAAAAAATCAGTGTTTGAAATTTTCTTGAAAATTTGAGAATTTGCTATTCATATTTTAAGCCTCCTAGTGTCCAAAAAAATGAAAATGAGGTTGAAATAATGATGGCAACATAAAGTATACATATGGTCTATGTTAGTTATTAACTATTTTGAGTGGTAAGATTATTTGTCTCACAAGCAGAAAATTTAACATTTTGCAAATCGCAAAATTTTCCATTTTTTTACGACATTTTGGTATTTTTCACAAAAAAACACAGACTGTATCGACCAAAATTTACCACTAACTTGAAGTACAATGTGTCACGAGAAAACAATCTCAAAATCACTGGGATAAGTAAAAGCAAAAAAAAGTTATCCCCACTTAAGTGATACATGCCAGATTTGAAAAAAAGGGCTCTGTCAGGAAGGCAAAAACAGGCTCCGTCAGGAAGGGGTTAATGAACCACTCTAAGACATCCTGACATAATTTTAACTAGATCGGAGCATCTTCACAGGTTTCGTTATTTTCACCTAAAGAGTGAAACTTTAGGCCTCTGCCAGAACAGAAGATGTTGACTCAGATCAAAAAGCTTTTGCACGTTTCTTATTCAGGTCAAGTCACAACTATTCCACACTAGCCGATTTTGAATTTCTCAATTTCAGTCTTTTTCACTCCGCCCTAGTATACAATGTCAAGTTTAAGTCAGTTATATTACAATGTAACAGGAATACATGTTTTGTTTTTTACTTTTAAGGACATTCAGATAGATGTGTTTTGTCAAATAAATCAATGAATTCTGGTGGCAACATACTGTAGGTTGAAATTAAAGTTTAATAAAATCATCACTGTAACTAATTAGTGTATTTAATCTGCAGTTGTTAAGCAATTGTTTTTTTTATCCTGCTGCACATATAAACCACCAGAGTAATGCATATAATTATCTATTTATTTGTATAATTATATAAACAGTAAAACACAGGGGAAAACAAGAGCTGAAATGTATACAGATGTTTTGATTAGCATTACTATCTTCATTGGGATGATAATGATAGGTAGGTCCTGTATGATGAAAGTGTTACTGACTGTATGGATTTTTCTGCTCTGTTCTGCAACTTTAACTTCCAAACATTTGGAAATCATTATTCAAAATCCAGTTTCTAAATAACTGTTACACTATATCACTGATACACTGAGAAGTTATTGTTTATGGCATATTTCCACTGCCTGGTATCTGAAATACATCTCCTGCTTTGGATTTATGCATACTGATGCGGAAATTGAAATACAGCCTCAACCTCTCTACATTATAGAGCTAACGTAATTGTATTAGGTTACAACTGAAAGTAGCAGAGCTGTCTATAGACGATGGAAAATCATCTGTAAGTGATATATATCATTTATAGGGTGATGGGAATATACATATACAAAATGAAAAGTGAAAAAAAAATATAAAACAGGCATTATTATAAAAAAAGGGGGGTATGCAGCGCTCATTAATGATAGCAATAATGTAATGTACAATACAAATTTATTAATAATAAAAATAAATAAATAAAACAATGGCAATAAGAAACACTTAGTAACAATAATGAATAAAAGCATAGAATGGACCTTCCAAGAATTGATGATATAACCTGCTCTGGTCACTCAAAACAGTCCCAGCACGATTGGAGAGAGATGTATAGTGGGAGTCCAATTGTAGGTATCCTAAAGCGCTGCTGGAGGTGTCCCCGTCCTTTAATAGGATTATGCAGACTTGTGGGGATCCTCTCTAAAGTGCGGCTGTGCTTTTTTAGGAGAGTGTGCTCCAATCTACGATCTCCATATAATTTCAGAGGTATCTCATGAGACCTGCCTACTATGTTTCCTGCTTAATGATCTGGACTTGCACTTTATTCATTTCTCCCCTAATTGGGACCCACTTCTATCCCAAGCACAAACGCACTTTACAGAGGATCCCCACATCCATCGAGTCCCATGGACTGAGATACCTCTGAAATTATATGGAGATCGTAGATTTGAGCACACTCTCCTAAAAAAGCACAGCCGCACTTTAGAGAGGATCCCCACAAGTCTGCATAATCCTATTAAAGGACCGGGACACCTCCAGCAGCGCTTTAGGATACCTACAATTGGACTCCCACTATACATCTCTCTCCAATCGTGCTGGGACTGTTTTGAGTGACCAGAGCAGGTTATATCATCAATTCTTGGCAGGTCCATTCTATGCTTTTATTCATTATTGTTACTAAGTGTTTCTTATTGCCATTGTTTTATTTATTTATTTTTATTATTAATAAATTTAATAAAACTTTTTTTTTTCTACATTTTCTAAAGGGATCTGACTAATCCCTTCTGCAGCAGCTTACTTTGAGGAAACAGCCTTGACAAGCGCTCTATACAGTTTACTGTATTTTCCTATTATTATAAAAAATACTACAAAGTGTGCATATTAATGAAGACTTACGCTGTAATTTTGATTTATTAATTGTTATACTGTGCGTGTATTACATTTATCTGAAGAGACTGGCAGATTATTGACCAATTTTTTATGGAGTTGACATCTGTAATACCCCTTTCACACTGCACAAATAACCTGAATTTAGGTTTTTGCCGGGTCTACCCGGGTCACTGTGTGGTGTGAAAGGGCCTTTGAGAAATACTGGGTCCAGCAACCCGGCAAACCGACCCATGTTAAAAGAAGGGCTATTCCCAGGTCAGACCCAGGTTGCTGGGCAGTATGAATGGATAAACAGGTATGTGGGAAGCGCTATTAACAGTGGCTGGCAAGGGGTTGTCACTCCCCTATTAATCAAGAAAGAAATATATACAATATTCCAGCGCTGGCTGAATGATTGTTCAGACGGTAATCTGAATAAAATATATTTATTAACTCTAATAATAGCAAATGCAAAACACAATAAAATCTAACTTAGACAATGTACAACAAAATACATAAAAATGAAAAATAAAGGATCAGGGATTGTCACATACGTGACATGAAGTGGTATGTGGCAGGATTTAATGTCAAAATGTCATAAAACATCCATAATAGGGTCTTATATTACCGATTGGGAAATTGCTCCACTGATGAAACTGCATATGGGGTTGGTTGTGTGTACCCTCCAGTGATGAATGAAAAGATGATTGCGGTGATGGTGAGCTTTTATGTGAACAGGAGCTTTGTCGAATCCTGATGGCGACCACTAGTTATACTGGTAAGTCTCTTTGGGACCTGGCTTGGTGTGCCAGCAGCTTTGTTTGAAATTTTTATTCCAGATTTTTGGGTGGTGCTATTTCTTTCAGGAATCATGGATGACCATCAGTGGGAGCAGGGATGTCCAATGTCGTGCTCAACGCGTTTCCCCGGATCAGTGAAATTCCGGCTTCCTCAGGAGGGATTGCCCGATCCCCCGATCCTTTATTTTTAATTTTTATGTATTTTGTTGTACATTGTCTAAGTTAGATTTTATTGTGTTTTGCATTTGCTATTATTGGAGTTAATAAATATATTTTATTCAGATTACCATCTGAACAATCATTCAGCCAGCACTGGCATATTGTATATATTTCTATTATGAACGGATAACTCGGGTCGATTGACCTGGGTCCCGTCCACTTCTATGGAGGAGGCAGCTACGTTACTTTAGTGCTGCCTCCTCCCCCGCCCCACCTGCCACACTGCCGCTCACCTCCCCCCCCACCCCAGATGATGTTAGCATCCCGGCAATACGTCTTCAGCAGTCCCAGGAGTGCATTCCGCGGGTGTGTCGGTGACGTCACCAGTGTGCGCCTGCAAACTCGCACAATGCACCCCTGGGACTACTGAAGAAGATCCTGAAGGCCGCCATGGACACCGGGGGGAGGGGACGACATGGGACCTATCGGGGGGACCAGGTAAGTATGTAAAAAAAAAAGCCCAAAACTCTTTCTACTATGGTTAGAGCCTGTTAGTGCTCTGAAGGGAGTAGTACACACCATTGTAGGAAATGTCCACTTTCTTGGAAATTTCTCACATAGCATATAATTCATTTCAAAGAACAAGAATAGCCGAGTTTCAAATTAAAGTTCTCTTTTTCTGGCCAATTTGAGAGTATAATCAAACCCACAAATGAGATGCTCCAGATACTCAACTAGCTCAAAGGAAATACCCATATCTATTTGAAAGCATAACTGCCCACCGTTAATGACATCACCATCTCAGTTAGGATAAACTGTATCATCTCCAATATGTTAGAAGCTATCAAACACATCTAATACTCAACTGTATTAAGCACAGAGCATCATTAATCACCCCCTGGTCACAAATGGACCTTATACTACCAGAATCCGCCTAAAATGTATTCCACATCATGTATTCCACATCATGGATCGTGATCTCAATAGGAACTAAAGGGCTATTCTAAGTATTTACAAACATGGTGGATAGCAAAACCAGCAGTGGAGCAGCAGGTCCTGTGGAGGAAAAGCTGTGCAGCAGTGTGCCTAATCATCAGCTCCTCCTCTCTTCTATTTTTCGTGCCAGGGCAGTCACTAGATTGTGATTGCCTCGGCAGCAACATTAAGAGAGGAGGGAGAGGGTCCGAAAAGGGCTGTATCTAGGGTTTCCACCTCTCCCGGAGTTCCGGGATTCTCCCGTTTCTGGTGGCAATCCTCAAGGAGGCCTTTCCAGTCACCCGGATTCCGGGATTCTCCCAGAGTCCGGGTGACTGGAAAAGCCTGCACAGCCTCTCCCCGCTCACTGTGGCTGCATGCTGATTGCGGGGTCTGGTCAGGGCTGATAGTGGGGTCTGGCCGGGTCGGGGTGCGCGACGTCACTTGCACATCTGCCTCCTCCTACACGCTGTGTGCACCAGCCGAATCATCAATGTGCAGCAGCACAGCCTCCTCATGTCCAGGAGTCGGTAGCATGAGTGTGGAGCAGGGTGAAACATAGGAGCAAGCAGGAGACAGCTTACCGCTCTAAGGCAACTGCCACCAGTCTTGTCCACAAGATAAACTAATAATGGTATTTATGTGCCTATTATTGCATTTATTATATTCAAGCATGTCATCAACATGTCACATCATGATGACATGCATTAATATGATAAATGTAATAATAGGCACATAAATACATGTTGTATTACAGACACCACGCCCACTTTTCAGATGAAGACATGCCCACTTTTGTAATGCCACACCCACTTTTCCATGAGCGCGCACAAGAGTCAGAAGGTGGGGGGGGGATCGCCAGGAATTTATGATGTGCGAGGTAGCAACCCTAGCTGTATCGGACCCTGTATTGTACATTATTTAAAAGGGGGGGAAAAGTGACAAAAATGACAGCAGGCACAAGCCTGTGTGCCCCCATAAAGCCACCACTGCATGCACTAGCAGTATGTAAATATTTCTCAAGACCATGCATTCTCTGTTATAGTGTATATATATGTTAAAAATCCCTGTATGGCCAATCACAATAATATTTATGTGAGAATAGGCAAATAAAGGATTTCAAACATGTTGGTTTTTCCTGATCGCCCAACCCAGGCATCATGAAAATGGAGGATTGACCTAATACTCCCCTAATGTACGGGTCACTTAAGGCTTTGTCTAGGTGGCATTTTCACAAGTTATGAGTGATCTCTAATGGACAAATATAGAAAAGGTGACCTTGAGGTATATTTGCATCCCTCTTTATTTCCATCTCCCATACAGTACAAATTCCTGTCACAATCAACATGCAAATCTCCTTTAAGAAACACCAGTGATGCACATATACTGTAACATTAAAAATAAAACAATTTATTTTTTTCCTTCTAACCTGGCTTGACTGCTTTAGCTCTTTTTCTTTCATATTCTAATCCAATCTGAAGGCCAAGAACACCCAACTCACAAATCACTCATCTTCAGCATCCTCCCCCAAATATCCTTACTGACTCATTTTGGCTTTCAAAATAAAGGTTAATATCCTATCACTTTTGTCGAAATGCTTTATATTTACGGAGGTGTGTCCTTAACTGAATATGAGGTGTCTATTGTAAATTATGCCATTATGCACTTTCTGTGTCAACAATCAAAGAAGTGTTCAAAAACTTGTTCAAAGTGACTTGTTATTTCATTTAAAGGACTTGCTGACAGAGATTATAGTCCAAATTAATTCAGTATATTCTGGTACCAGTATTCCATTTCCACCCAGTCAAGGAAGGCAGGACACCCATTATGCAGATTTACATGCTACAATACCATTAACTGAACTCCACTCAAGGCAATAACCCAAGATGTTCTGTGTTAACCTTCCGATAATACTATCGTTACTAGTAATAATATTACCAACAACAATAATATTAATAGAACTCTAGGGCCGTGATGTAATGGGAGCCGAGTTTGATCCAATTTTGTGAAATGTTGAATTTTTCGGCAAAGTTGGTCAATGTAACAGTGTTTAAGTTCTATTCAGAACAAGACAATTCAGTAAAAAGTCAGTTTCAGATGTTTTTCACTTGTTAAAGAAACCACTTGGCCAATGTAATAAAGTCCCAGTTAGAGAGTATTACACAAAACAGCTCTGCATAGTCGGACATAAATAGAGGTGGGGTTTTTGGGGGGTTGAGTTGTATTCGGCAATTTTGAAACTCAATTACAAGTACACAAGCACGTTTGAAAGCACGTTTTTAAAAATGTTTCTATCCTTAAAAATCAAAAATATACTTTGATCTATCAAAACAGGTCATGTACTGTACATGTCATTTTTGAACATTTTTTCCCGGCAAATCCATCTTATTCATAACGGGAAACACTGCTGCATAACATCTCGTATGCAGGTACAGGTGCAATTACATACAGAATATAACCATGCAGAAGATAGTTTAGAAACAGGCACTCACATGTCTGCATGCTTTTATTGAGAACAATCAAAGTATGCTGGCATGCTAGAGATCTCATGGTGTTTGCGCAGGATGCTGAAATCTGGGTGATTCATCAAAATTTTTACTACTGTGTCTGATTCATATTGAGGCACTACTGCAGGGGTGTCCAAACTTTTTGCAAAGAGGGCCAGATTTGGTGAGGTAAAAATGTATGGGCGCCGACCATTCAGCCTGACATTTTTTGAACCATTAATCACATCAGAATGGTCCCCCACTCTGCCCCCATTCACTGTATGTCCCTGAGACTGCCCCCATTCACTGTAAGTCCCCCAGCATGCCCCCACTCACTGTATGTCCCCCAGCGTGCCCCTTCACTGTATATTCCCCTGCCTGACCCCTGTCTCTGTATTTCCCCCAGCCTGCCCCCATTTACTTTATGTCTCCTACTCTGCCCCATTCACTGTATGCCCCCCAATCTGCTCCATTCACTGTATGCCCCCACTCTGCACCATTCACTGTACGCCCCCCACTTTGCCCCATTCACTGTATGCCCCACACTCTGCCATATTCACTGTATGTCCCCCAGCATGCCAGCCTCACTGTATGTCCCCCAGCATGCCCCTTCACTGTATATTGCCCTGCCTGACCCCCAGTCTCTGTATTTCCCCCAGCCTGCTCCCATTCACTTTGTCTCCCACTCTGCCCCATTCACTGTATCTCCCCCACTCTGCCCCATTCACTGTATGGGGCAGTTCTGGGCGTCACACTATAAAAAGGACATCATAGAATTGGCAAAAACCCAAAGAAGAGCAACTAAGCTAATCAGGGGAATGGAAAATTTAAACTACGAGGAGAGATTGAGCAGTTTGGGACTATTTACACTAGAGAAGAGATGTTTAAGGGGGGACATGCTCAACATGTACAAATATATCAGGGGCCAATATAAGGAAATGTCAAGCACCCTTTTTTCTGCAAGAAAGGAATCTAGGACACGAGGGCACGAATTTAGATTAGAAGAAAGAAGATTTTGTTCCCGCAAAAGAAAACATTTCTTTACGGTCAGAGCAGTCAAACTGTGGAACTACCTACCTGGAGAAGTGGTGTCGGCAGACACATTAAATATGTTCAAAATAAGGTTGGACAAACATTTATTGGATAAAAACATCCAAGGGTACTAATAAGAATCATATTCTGTCTTTTACAAGGATAAGCTATTGAAATCTAGGTTGAACTTGATGGATGGAAGTCTCTATTCAGCCTTATCTGCTATGTCCCCCACTATGCCCCATTCACTGTATGCCCCCCACTCTGCCCCTCCTTCACTGTATATTCCCCTGCCTGCTCCACTTTCTCTGTATTTCCCTCAGCTTGCCCCCATTCACTATATGTCCCCCATTCACTGCATGTCCCCCAGCGTGCCCCCATTCACTGTATGTCCCCCAGCATACCCCTTCTTCACTGTATGTCCCCCACTCTGCCAACATTCACTGTATATCCCCAGCCTGCCCCCTTCACTGTATATTCCCATAGACTGCCCCTCCTGCGCTGTATGTACTCCATTCACTGTATGCCCCCCACTCTGCCCCCATTCACTATATGTCCCCCAGCGTGCCCCCCTTCTCTGAATGTCCTTCACTCTGCTTCCATTCACTGTATGTCTCCCAGCCTGACCCTTCTTCACTGTATGTACCACATACTGCCTCCCTTTACTGTATATTCCCCTGCAGGAGACATATGCTTGGGCTCCCGCCGCTGCCCTCCTCTGCTCCGCATATTACAGGAGCAAGCTTCCCCTTTGCTGCTCCCCCCTCCATGCACACTGCTGTCACTGATCTCGATGGAGGGTGATATATGATTGCAGCAGCAGGGGTTGACACATTCTCATTTAAAAGACGGTAAACACGTCTCACAGTGGCAGCCGGCACCCCCTCACCGATGCAGACAGGAAGCCATCAAGGTAAAGGTGCGCTTGCCGGGGCCCCACATCTAGAGTCCTGTGCTGTGCGTTCCATGTCTGATGCTCCGCCCACTTCCGGCTGGAGGCCGCTTGAAGTGATTGGCCCCCGGGCCGGACTTTGGACATGCATGCACTACTGTATATATGCAAATGTCAATAACAGTGGCAGGTGCTCAATGGGGTAACAACTTAGACTACAAATAGCAGAGGGGGAGGGGGGCAGATAAAACATAGATAGCCATAACCAGTGGGGGCTCCTGAGGTGGGGCTGCACTGTCAAAAATACAAATAGAGGAGCCACTCCAACTGCCAGTGAGTCCCAGATGCAGGGCCTCCATCGGGGGGGGGGGGGGTACACTGGGTACAGCTTTCTTGGGCTCTGGCAGATAGGGGAGGGCCCAGGCAGTTCTGTTGCCCCCCCAGCCTGTGGTCGCCCACTACCGTACACCACCCACCAGACTCTTTGATGTGAAAGCAGTGGGCCACAGGATGTATGCTGCCGCAGTCCGCTGCACACTGCCTACCAGACTCCTTGATGTAACAGTGGCAAGCTTGGGGTTGTCCGTTGCCACAGCCCGCCGCACAATGCCTGCCAGTCTCCCTAATGTAACTGTGCCAGGCCACGGGTCGGCTGCAGCCTGCTGCCCGGCGCTCAATCAGGCTGTCAACATGATGTGACGTAATTACCTCAAGCCAGGCAATAATAGCCTGCAGAGGAGCCACCATCCTGCAGAGCAGCCTGTCAACATTAGACTGCGACTCAGGCTACAAGGTAATTTTCAATCAGCATAGCAATGAGAGGGGAGAAGGGAGAGGAGGCCCGGGGCCCTGTCTATTTTGTCAGTCCCGGGTCCCGCAATTTCTGATGGCAGCCCAGCCCTGCCCATGTTTGGCAGCGTTTGGAGTGGCAGTTGGAGTGGATCTCCCAATTCTGGAGACCCCACTGGCCCTAACTGTACCTTTAAAGTTGTTTTTAATATCTATGGGTGTCTGACTGGAAGGTAAGCTTCCCTGAGAGCTGGGATCATTGCCAAGTATCAAAGCCCCTGATGCTGGGTCAGTGAAAAAAGAGACTCACATGTCTATCATGAGACCAGGGTGTTAATTACTGTATGTTTTATTTGTATTATTAGGCTGTATTATTAGGTTGTTGTATTGTAGGCCCTTCCCTCTACTTTGATCTTTTTTTTGTTTATTTACCTTAAATTCCCTTGCTTTATTACACCATAATGTTTTGTACAAAAATATTGATTGTTTCTGTATATTTGAACGGTTACAATGATTCCTGATATATTACAATGTTTGCACCTTTATCTGTTTAGCTCATAAAAACAGTTTGAAAAACAATAGGAAAATATTATTAGCCAATGTCAGTTGACAAGTCCACTCACCATGAAATAAGATACTAATAGTTAAGTGGACTATTTTGGTAGTGCCAGTATATTCCCACGATGCATTCTGACATGCTAAAAAAATAAATAAATAAAAAGCTGTGGGATTCCTCCTTTCATAAAGCGTTACCACCTACTGGGCCATTTCCCACATTTTACAAATAGGCCATCTGCAATATTGACAGATTCCACATAAAAACAGCTTTATTATTTATTAGACAAGACATACTGAAACGGCTCGATGTTCATAGACTACATGGTTAACGTCACAACAAATTAGTCTTCTAAATGCACATACAATATGGGTAAACAAATATGCTTAGCCAAAATAATCATGTGCTTAAATGCATTCAGTTCAATACAATATTTAGCCAAGCACAGATCATCTAGTTGCTGCTGAATTGTTCCAAGTCAAAGTAATAAGGCCAGAAATGTATTGAATTGTTTGTATAGCATTTCATTATAAATGTTTGTATAACATTTAATACTGATTAATCATGGCCTTTTGCGAACATAAAGTAACAGCACATACTGTAGATTCGGTGCAGTTTTTGTACTTTGATTTACAGTTAAACTATAGGTTTAAATAAATAGTATCTTTTTTTTTAATTATAGCTGGTGCTATAAATAAATAAGCATAACCTGATTCTCATAATAATTATAAGGCTACAAAAACAATGGCAAACTACAGATTGAGACAGGCTCAGAATTTCACATATTATAATGGACCCTTTTAGAGTAGGTGTGCTTAACATCCATTGTTACACAATTACAGTTGGAACCCTTGTCAACTTTCTTCCTTAGGTTGTGACTCACCATGGCTAGCCATGTCTATGCTATTGTTCTCAGTAGCAATACAATACATAGAAAAATACAGTAGGGGATTAGCATAGTGTCGAAGTCGAGTTACATATACCCCACAGTAGCATGGTATGGCCGCCATTTTGGTTCACAGAGTTACATAAATAGAGTATAGGAACTAGTAGGAATAATTATGCAAACCCTGTGCACAACCAAAATGTGAACCAAAATGGCGGCCATACTAACACACATAAATTCATATCCCACACGCATAAATAATAAAATATAGACATATGGTTTAAAATCGCTACACATAGTATAAATGGTAAAACACAATTTCCCCTGGACATGTTTTGCATCTGTGTGTTCCATCTCTCATGCGCAGCACTCTGGTACATGTTGCACACTTTAAACAATCACCGGTCAATAGTTATGGACCAAATACATATCTAATGTTTTACATTGCCATGAGGACAGTATAATTGAAAGATCTGGATAAAACAGGTCGCACAGCATGAATCCCAGACCTATGATGAAGCTTGTGGACAAAGGGACAGCTGTGCATTCTACTGTACCGATCAAGGAGAAGCAAAACCTGGCCTCTTGGCCAATGGAGAACTTTACTGTCCCCTTTTGTCTGGACCCTATATACTTTTGAGCATAGCATAAAGACTCTCTCACTCTTCCTATTTTCTATATTGGACTGTGCTCTGGATAGAATACAGATACTCGGACCGAGTATTGCAGCGTGTTGAGAGACGGTAACTGTGCTTTTTCTTTGTATTTGTATGTGAGCCGATTGTATTAACATCTGTTTTCCCCCTTTCATTTGACTGTTTGTGTTGTATAGGGATCTGTATAATCTGTTATTGCATTCTTATTTCTGTAATCCCCTGATGTCTGCTAGGGACTCAAATATATGGTTAAGGACTTTGTACCCTTATTCCGGAATTTATACCAAAGTCTTGTGTATTATTCGCAATAACCGGAAGGGTTTAAGTGAAATTATACCCACTGTTTTTACTTATAGTTAAGTACTAAGTACTGCGAAAGGATACCGCCATCAGGGTATCGGTTTAATATGTGTGTAACACAAATAAGCTTAGCTACGTGGTGCTACGCTTTAGTTTGCCCGTAGTTAGGAATAAAAGGTTGTAAGTTTACGGACACAGTACATAAACTGCGCACTTCACTTATTATCCATCGGTTTGATATTAATTAGACATTAACAATAGTAATCCTATTACTCACTTAATCCAATTAACAGGCTAAATGAGGAGGTCTCCATCTGTAGATATGAAGCCGAGATGCATACAGTTCAGTAGAACCCATAAGGGGCGAATACAACAGAGGAGGGTGATACTGTGATCTGCGATCTACTGACCGAATGTGCTGGTCGGCAGATCAGGGACATAAAGCATGTAAAAAAGTCCTGCATCTGCAATCCCCACTGGGAACTGGGGCATAGCAATTTTTTTTTTAAAGTGTAATTTCCCAAATCGTTCTGAAGTGACCTTCAGGGGCAGTGGCTTGTGGGAGTCAGTGCTGTGGGGGCGTATGGAATATGCTGAAGATGTCCCTCTACAAATGGACGCTGCTTTGTAGGAGACAGATTCTAGAGGTCCTACTGGACATATTGCTAGATGCTAGAGGTCCAACTAGATAGTAGGTACTGTGAGTAATATGGAGGATCCAGACCAGGTTTTCCAGCAGTAGCAGAGGCAAGGTTTTGTAGAAGCAGCACCTGTGATCTCCTGATATAAGTGTTTCCAGGGCAGAGTGCAAATGCTCTTGATGGTCGATTAGCTGGCTAAATGATAGGCTGGGGTGTTGGCTATGGTACAGACCACTGGGGCATTTGCAAGAGTCTGTTTTATGCTGTGATTACCTGTATGCTGCTGCCTGTAATTATACTGGCCTGTGGAATTGATCTCTTATGCAGTGCACTGCTTTTCAAAATAAAGACCCAAAGACTTTCCTTGAATACCATGTATGTGATACTTTTCACAATTGAAGGATATTACGAGCAAAACTCAGCTGGACTACATAAAAGCGAGGTCCGATAGGTCAATTACAGTACCTGTGGTTTAAACAGCAAATGCTTTTTTCTCTTCTCTGGTTACACATGAAGTTGGCTTGGAAGCCAGGAAAAGGTTTTCACTTGTGGTGTGCATAGTGAGTTGGTTAGCCTAATCAACCCAGCTGTGATTGTGATGAAGAACAGGGCAACTTGGAGTTGAAAGCAGTGAGACAGCCTTAAAGGGCCACCCCATCATTGACAGACTATTTGCTGTTTTGTGTTTGGTAGCCAGCAAAGCAAGCAGGTGTCGGCTTGGTCTGTGTTATAAATCTGCCACATATTATTAAGCCTCTTAATTTTGCCCTTAAAGGGAAAAGTACAGAGTAACATGGAGGAGCTACTTAAAAAGTTTACTGAACTGGCAGCTGGGCAGCAAGCTCAGGTCCAGATAATGAATGAGGGGCAGCAGAAGATGGTTGCCAGTCTGCAGCATCAGGCTGAAAGACATCAAGCTCAGATGCAGATATTTTGCAGGAAAGGTGGGCATGAGCGTGAAAGGCTACCAAAGCTCACTCCAGCTGTTGTCATTGAGGAGTTCCTTTGCACATTTGAGCGCATTCTCACACGCTTGGAATGGCCGGTGCGGGAATGATCTCAAAGACTGGCTCCCTCTTTTACAGGGGAGGCACAGAGAGCCTATGTTAATATGTCTGTGGCTGCGGTCTGCTACTACCCTGGCCTTAACAATTAGATTAGATTTACAGGGCACAGCAAAGCCCAAGAATTTCATGACTGGTGGCTGGAAGGCTTGAAACTTTCTAGGATTCAGCTGGCCAAGTTAACCCGGCTAGATAAAGCCTGGTTGCAGCTGGATAAAAACTCTGCAGTGCAAATTGTAGAGATAGTCGCACTGGACCTGGATACAGTATGAGAGTGTTAGACTGCTCATTGCAGAAGTGGGCCCTTCAGACGAACCCCCAGACATTTGAGGAGCTAGCAGTGGTGACTGAGTGGCAGCTGACCCTGGGGAAATTGAATAAAGCCAGGTCGGTATTGGTGCCAGTGCCAAAGCACAGGACTCAGGTTGCAGGAGTTAAGCCAAAGGCTCCCCCTTCAGTGGTGTGCTTTGAGTGCAGTGAGCCTGGTCATGTGAGGCGGGACTGCTCGAACCAGGAAGAGACGATGGATTGTAGTGCAGGAAAAGCAGCTAAGCCGTAGGTTGGCATGGTGGCTGAGGGTGTATTCCAAGCAGAGTCCTCCCTGTTCCGGGTGCTGGCACAATTGGAAGGCCGGGAGACCTGGACACTGGTGGATACTGAGAGAGCTCACTATTGTCACTGCCAATGTGGTTCCTCCAGAAGCCGACAAGGTCCTACCTCCTGTCTGGTGTTGTGTATCCATGGCGATGTGACCTCCAGACCACCTTATCCGTGACTTCCTATTGCTGCAGGAACTGGTTACCTGGCATGACACAAACCGTCAAATCACCAGAAATTGTCCATGGCATTTTGAGCACACAGGCCCATCCGCAGTAGGCAGGAACCTTGCGCAGTGAAGCCGCGTGGCAAAAAAGGGGGCGTGGTTTCATGGAAATGAGGCATGGCATCAGAAAAAGGAGGCATTACACATTATAGAACACAACTTAATGCCTTTTACAGAATATGGCACAATATGGACCTCACAGGCTGCTCCCCCTGTATAATGATAGGACACAGGCTGCTCCCACTGTATAATGACAGAACACCACAGGCTACTCCACCTGTATAATAACAGAAAACCACAGGCTGCACCCCTGCACAATAACTGGACACCACAGGCTGCCCCCCCCCTGCACAATAACTGGACAACACAGGCAGCTCCCCCTGCACAATACCAGGACTGAGGAGTCAGGACACTACAGGCTTCTCTGAGAGAAGTACTCTGGGAGAAGCCTGTGGTGTCCTGACTCCTCAGTCCTGTTCTCTGCCTGTACAGATGATGCTGTGAAGCTGATTTAATAAAAAGTATTCTTCTGTCTCCACTCATAAAATTGTTTCATCTCCCCTTGCCCACCACTTCTTAGAGATCCTACCTCTCCCCTCTCCAGGCTTCCACGCTGCTGCAGCTTCAAGAAATTGATCCTCTCTCCCTGCTTCAGTTATTGTTCATCTACCACCCAACCCCCCCCCCCTCCCCCACTGCTACATAAAAAAAAATTACGAAGCAGTGGGGAGTGGGAAGGAGAACCATTTTAATGAAGCAGAAGAGGTGGCAGGGAGAGGGGAACAATTTTTATAAAGCTGCAGCAGCATGGAGGCCTGAAGTAGGGAGACGGAGCAGAGCCTAATGAATGATATTAAAGCAGTGGGGATGAGAAGAATAGAAGCAGCATAAAAATCTCACCCTTGCCGCTGCTCGCACTGTCGTGCAGGTGCCGCCATTGCTGTTGATGCTGACATTCCCACTCTCCACACTCTAGCGCCGGCTAGTAGTACCCAAAGAGCACCGTGGTGGCCAGAATTTTTAGGACAGCAATGTCATGACGGGGTACGTCATGACGCCGCAATTACAGCACCCGTCCAGTGACTCGAGCATGCGCAGTCAAATTTTCAGCTACAGCAGGCTAGGAAAAATGGGAGGAAGGTCCGCAGTGCAGGAGCCCGGCGGCCATGTTCCCAAAGCCGCAGCCATATTCTTAAAGCCGCAACCAGCGCCAATAATCATACAGCGGCTAGCGGTACTCATATTCGGCCCATCTGGCCATTGGCCCTGAACTCAGGGGTCAAAGACCAGAGACTACCAAAGCATCGCACCTGGGAGAGGTACTGCAGTTCTGAACAACTTTGGAGATCGAGTCTGAGGCCCATTAGAACCCGATTGGTGAGAAGATATCACTGCAGGACTTTGGGTGAGATCAACCCGATGACAGCAATCTGGTACACGCCTTTGAGACTGTAAAAGTGGTTCATGGTAGGATAATTGATGGTTTATTAGAAGCTGCACATATGCATTTGTGGGGAGGCCATGTAGGGGAGGAGAAAACACTCCAACGCATACAGTTAAGGTTCTTTTGGCTTGGCATCTATGCCTCCATTAAGAGGTATTGTTAGGAATGCCCAATGTGCCAAAGACCGCCCCATAGCCAGAGTTTAGGGCTCCAATGATACCCCTCCCTGTAATTTCCGTGCCTTTTGAACAGATAGGGCCAGTGGGAAAATCTGCTCAAGGGCACCAATACATACTGATGGTACTGTAGTTGATAATATGAAATCTGGCACCAGTGCCAGAGAGCTACTAACCATATATACCTGCTTGGGAATACCGAAAGAGTATTAACGGACCAAGGTACCCCTTTTGTTGCTAAACTTATGAAGGATTTATGCCAGTTGTTGAAAGTAGACAGGATTACCACCTCAGTGTACCACCCCCAAACAGATGGCCTGGTAGAAAGGTTTAATCAAGCCCTTAAGCAAATGATAAAGAGGGCAGAGTCACAAGAATAATTCGATTTGGGATCTGCTCCTACCTTATTTGATGTTCGCGGTCAGAAAGGTACCCCAATCCTCTACAGGGTTTAGTCCCTTTCAGCTCCTTTATGGGAGACAGCACAGAAGGATTCTGGATCTCTTAAAAGAAGGGTGGAAAGAACAACCGTGCCAGTTGTAAGGCCGTCTAAGGAAGATTGAACCACTCCTGAACGAACACATAGAAAGGGCCCAACAATGTTAGAAACACAGGTAACCTTGACAATACAGATAAGTGGAGGAAAATAGAGCACTGCAAAGGTAAGAAAAACAGAATTATGGTTATGAGAATTCTTTTTTTCTTACCTTTGCAGTGCTCTATCTGCCTCCACTTATCTGTATTGCACGTGCCAATATTTTGCCTACCTCTTCTCTATTATTAGCCCAACTAGCCATTTTGTTATGATTATGCAGCACCTGCTGTATTTTATTCAAGGAAGATCCGTCACTTTGCACAGGAAATACCACATGAAAAGCCTGTGTTTGTCCCTCTATACCTTACTCTGTAGAAGCCCTGCTCAGCGCTGCCTCTGATTAAAAACCCTCCAATGATGAAGCCGCCACTGCTGCTGTCCTCCATGGGCCTGAGAAGCATATGATGAGCTCCACCAACACAAACCTCTCAGCCTTTTACCTCTTGTGCAAAGTCTCATGAGACTTAGTCAACTCCAAGTAATGCACTGCACACTTGTGCAGTCAGTGTGCTTTGGTTCCCAATACTCAGCGCCATTAATCATTGTCACACTGGCAGATAGGTGAAGCTGCAGCACTATTTTTAAAATACATGCCAACCACAGGGGGCCCTAGATAAAGGAGGGTGGGGCTCAGGGGTACTGACCCCGGAGCCACCCCCCCCCCCTTAATCCAGCCCTGGGAGCGGCTATTCTTCAGGGAAAATGTACCTCCAGCTAACACAATTATGGACAAGTGTAGACATTCCTTCAACTAAGTAAGTTGAA
Source organism: Crinia signifera (assembly GCF_055691185.1). Lineage (NCBI taxonomy): Eukaryota > Metazoa > Chordata > Amphibia > Anura > Myobatrachidae > Crinia > Crinia signifera. The sequence continues at coordinate 194,376,868 of NC_139221.1, forward strand.
AAACAAGAAAACTTGCTTTTTGCTCCATGGAATCTCCCTGCCGGACTACCATAGGGAGAAGATGATTCCCCATGGACCTACACACCTACTATACACTCGACAGATTCGACCCAGATTTCTGTAACAAATGGATAAGTATCCTTAATAAGTGTAGTTTCGATCTCATCTAGTTGTCGAACAGATGGAAAAAGACTTGAAACACACAAGAGAAAAGATTTCTGAATTTGAAAAGAAACACCTCAAGTCAAAGTATTCAATTGACTCCTAGGCAGAGATAATCAAGAACATTTGTGAGTGAACGCCTTTCTCAAAGACAACTGTCTTTGAGAAAGGTGTTCACTCACTGAAACAGGCCCTGTCAGACAGATGGATACTATGGATTGTGAAAAGGATCACATACACAGGATTCAAATGATGACTTTGGGTCTTTGAAAAGCAGGTCACAGCATACCAGATCAATTCCACAGGCAAGTGTAGCTACAAGTAGCATCATAAAGGTAATCACAGCATATAACAGACTCTTGCAAATGTGCTATTGGTTGCTACCATAGCCAACACTCCGGCCTATCAATTGGGAAGCTAATCCTCCATCAAGATCATTTGCACTCTGCCCTGGAAAAACTTATATCAGGAGATCACAGGTTCTGCTGATTACACAACCTTGCCTCTGCTACTGCTCTATAACCTGGTCTGGATCCTCATGCAGAGAGATGCTGTCTCTGCCAACCTCCTGTCCCCTTTGCTTCAACCCCCCTGGTGAAGCTACAACATTTTCAGGTGAGCTCTTCGGCCTCGCCCACCGCTACAAGTGTCATCCACCCGGGTACACAGCCATCCACCACTTTCCAGAGGTCACCCACCTCACCCTCTACCTTCACAATATGGTTGCTTGGAGGATCAGGACCTACACACCTCCTGGAAAGGGAGTCGGCATTGAGGTGTTGTTTCCCAGATCAAGCCTCCTCTCAAACTTAAATGGCTGTAAGGCCAAAAACCAACAGGTTAAATGAGCATTCACCGCTTTATTTGTATGCATCCATTGTAAGGGTGCATGGTCTGTGACCATCAAAAACTCTCATCCCAACAATTAATATCATAAGGTGTCACACGCAGCCGCGACGGAGCGCGGCGGGTACAGTACTCACCCGTCCGCGCCCGCCGCCGGCTAGCGTGTGCAGGCTCCACTCTGAGGCGGGCAGGTGGGGGCAGCGCTGGGTAGAGGCGGCAGCGACGGAGCATCAGGTAGCAGCGTCCTTGACGATTGCGGCGCCGGGAGGCCGGCGGCGCCATCTTGAGTAAGGGCAGGTAGCGGATTGGGCCAGAGTAGAGAGTTCCTCCTCATCCTGCACGGACAGCCAATGGCAGCCACTCCCTGGGGATTTAGTGGAGCTGCCCAGGCTGATCCGTGTCAGTGCAATGAGTCTTCTGAGTCGTTCACAACTCCGAGCTGACCCCTGGATCCTGGTTCTCTCTCCTGACTCTGGTGCCTTGCTCCCTGCACCTTATCCAAGGAAGGTTTTCTCCTGACACCAATGCTGCAAGCGCTATCTAGTGCTGGTCCCTGCTTGTTCCAGAATTCCCTTTCTTCATCATCCATCCATTCCATCCTCTTCCAGTCTTCCGGATCCATTTCTTCCCTCACCAAATCAACCTCTTCCTGCATCTTCTTCTATGTACTCTGGCTCACCTAAAGACTGGTTCCAGAATTACCACTGGCAGTATATTGTGCTGGACTTATTGATTTATTCTTTTGCCACTTAAAGAAGTATTTAAGTGAACTTATTATTTATGAAATCAGTTATTAAACCTGCACGTTTCAATCCTACTCGCCCTGGTCCGTCTCCAGCTTCTGTGCACCACACGACTCCATCCAGCCCTTCTGCCGTGACAGTTTGCACTGACCCGATGGAATCGGGTGAAGCACAGGCTTCCATGACGGATGTTCTTCAAGGCATCATGGCTCGCCTGGAACAAGTAGAAACCACCCAGCGTCAAGTGGCTCACTTCCTCCAGTCCTTGTCACCACCTCAGGCGGCTCCCTCAGCTTCGGCCGCACCCACTGCTGGAGTCTCTGCTCCTCCTGCGAGTCCATCTGTTCCTCACCATCTACAGCTGTCGACACCCAGTAAATATGACGGGTCTCCGAGAGGATGTCGAGGATTCCTAAATCAATGTGACGTGCATTTTACCCTCCAGCCTTCCAATTTCCCTTCGCCCAAAACCCGGGTGGCCTACATCGTATCCCTACTGGCTGGTCCAGCCCTGGAGTGGGTGTCCCCCCTCTGGGAGCGTGCGGACCCTCTTCTCAATAATTATGAAGAGTTTGTGGCCTCCTTCCGTCGTATATTCGACGAGCCCGGCAGAGTGTCCTCTGCAGCCACGGAGATCCTGAGGATTCGTCAAGGCAGTCGCCCTGTGGGACAATATGTCGTACAGTTCCAAACCCTGGCGTCCGAACTTCGATGGAACGAAGAGGCTCTCGTATCTGCCTTCTGGAACGGTCTGGCTGGGCGCATCAAAGACGAGTTAGCAACTCGCGATCCTCCTTCCACCCTGGCAGAACTCATCTCCCTATGTACCAAAGTCGACCTGCGACTCCAAGAACGCCAACTTGAGAGGAATCGTTCTGATCGCCTTCGTCCTCGTTTCTCTCCCAATGTTGCTCCGGGTCCCAAGGCAATTCCTTCGCCTGCTGCACCAGCTGATGAACCCATGCAAATCAATCGTTCCCGCCTGTCCCTCGAGGAGAAGTTCCGAAGACGGCGAGAGAATTTGTGTATGTACTGTGGCTCATCTGCTCACCTATTGGCTGCCTGTCCACTGCGGCCGGGAAACGACCGCTCCTAATCCCCCCGAGGGAGGTCCGATTAGGAGTATTGTTTTCATCTCCCTCTTCTACTGACTCTACTATTCCAGTGACTCTTGTGTGTCCCCAAGGCGAGAGAAGACTTCAGGCCTTATTGGATTCTGGAGCAGCGGGGAACTTCCTTTCTTCTTCTTTTGTCAACCAGCATGCCCTGCCTGTGCAACCTCTGGATCATTCGCTGGTCCTCACGGCTGTGGATGGGAGTCGAATTCGGAGTGGACAAATCACTCATCAAACCATTCCGCTGAAGTTGCTCATCGGAGCCTTACATCAAGAGACCATTCAATTCTTCATTCTTCCACAATCTTCCCATCAAATGGTCCTGGGTCTTCCCTGGCTCTCCAAACATAATCCACAAATTGATTGGACCACTATGGAGATCAAGGCCTGGGGAACAGTCTGCCAGTCTACTTGCATTCCTCAGATCCTTCCGGTCTACCAGACCCATCCACAATGTGAGGATAACTGCTCTTCATCTTCTTCAGCTCCACCCTTGTCTATACCCGTACCGTATCGTCCATTTACAGATGTCTTCAGTAAAGGAGGTGCTGACACTTTACCTCCCCACCGGCCTTGGGACTGCCCAATAGAATTGATGGCTGGGAAATTTCCTCCTCGTGGCACAACCCTGTGCACAACCAAAATGTGAACCAAAATGGCGGCCATACTAACACACATAAATTCATATCCCACACGCATAAATAATAAAATATAGACATATGGTTTAAAATCGCTACACATAGTATAAATGGTAAAACACAATTTCCCCTGGACATGTTTTGCATCTGTGTGTTCCATCTCTCATGCGCAGCACTCTGGTACATGTTGCACACTTTAAACAATCACCGGTCAATAGTTATGGACCAAATACATATCTAATGTTTTACATTGCCATGAGGACAGTATAATTGAAAGATCTGGATAAAACAGGTCGCACAGCATGAATCCCAGACCTATGATGAAGCTTGTGGACAAAGGGACAGCTGTGCATTCTACTGTACCGATCAAGGAGAAGCAAAACCTGGCCTCTTGGCCAATGGAGAACTTTACTGTCCCCTTTTGTCTGGACCCTATATACTTTTGAGCATAGCATAAAGACTCTCTCACTCTTCCTATTTTCTATATTGGACTGTGCTCTGGATAGAATACAGATACTCGGACCGAGTATTGCAGCGTGTTGAGAGACGGTAACTGTGCTTTTTCTTTGTATTTGTATGTGAGCCGATTGTATTAACATCTGTTTTCCCCCTTTCATTTGACTGTTTGTGTTGTATAGGGATCTGTATAATCTGTTATTGCATTCTTATTTCTGTAATCCCCTGATGTCTGCTAGGGACTCAAATATATGGTTAAGGACTTTGTACCCTTATTCCGGAATTTATACCAAAGTCTTGTGTATTATTCGCAATAACCGGAAGGGTTTAAGTGAAATTATACCCACTGTTTTTACTTATAGTTAAGTACTAAGTACTGCGAAAGGATACCGCCATCAGGGTATCGGTTTAATATGTGTGTAACACAAATAAGCTTAGCTACGTGGTGCTACGCTTTAGTTTGCCCGTAGTTAGGAATAAAAGGTTGTAAGTTTACGGACACAGTACATAAACTGCGCACTTCACTTATTATCCATCGGTTTGATATTAATTAGACATTAACAATAGTAATCCTATTACTCACTTAATCCAATTAACAGGCTAAATGAGGAGGTCTCCATCTGTAGATATGAAGCCGAGATGCATACAGTTCAGTAGAACCCATAAGGGGCGAATACAACAGAGGAGGGTGATACTGTGATCTGCGATCTACTGACCGAATGTGCTGGTCGGCAGATCAGGGACATAAAGCATGTAAAAAAGTCCTGCATCTGCAATCCCCACTGGGAACTGGGGCATAGCAATTTTTTTTTTAAAGTGTAATTTCCCAAATCGTTCTGAAGTGACCTTCAGGGGCAGTGGTGTAACAATGGCACTGCAGCCCAAGCGGTGGCTTGTGGGAGTCAGTGCTGTGGGGGCGTATGGAATATGCTGAAGATGTCCCTCTACAAATGGACGCTGCTTTGTAGGAGACAGATTCTAGAGGTCCTACTGGACATATTGCTAGATGCTAGAGGTCCAACTAGATAGTAGGTACTGTGAGTAATATGGAGGATCCAGACCAGGTTTTCCAGCAGTAGCAGAGGCAAGGTTTTGTAGAAGCAGCACCTGTGATCTCCTGATATAAGTGTTTCCAGGGCAGAGTGCAAATGCTCTTGATGGTCGATTAGCTGGCTAAATGATAGGCTGGGGTGTTGGCTATGGTACAGACCACTGGGGCATTTGCAAGAGTCTGTTTTATGCTGTGATTACCTGTATGCTGCTGCCTGTAATTATACTGGCCTGTGGAATTGATCTCTTATGCAGTGCACTGCTTTTCAAAATAAAGACCCAAAGACTTTCCTTGAATACCATGTATGTGATACTTTTCACAATTGAAGGATATTACGAGCAAAACTCAGCTGGACTACATAAAAGCGAGGTCCGATAGGTCAATTACAGTACCTGTGGTTTAAACAGCAAATGCTTTTTTCTCTTCTCTGGTTACACATGAAGTTGGCTTGGAAGCCAGGAAAAGGTTTTCACTTGTGGTGTGCATAGTGAGTTGGTTAGCCTAATCAACCCAGCTGTGATTGTGATGAAGAACAGGGCAACTTGGAGTTGAAAGCAGTGAGACAGCCTTAAAGGGCCACCCCATCATTGACAGACTATTTGCTGTTTTGTGTTTGGTAGCCAGCAAAGCAAGCAGGTGTCGGCTTGGTCTGTGTTATAAATCTGCCACATATTATTAAGCCTCTTAATTTTGCCCTTAAAGGGAAAAGTACAGAGTAACATGGAGGAGCTACTTAAAAAGTTTACTGAACTGGCAGCTGGGCAGCAAGCTCAGGTCTAGATAATGAATGAGGGGCAGCAGAAGATGGTTGCCAGTCTGCAGCATCAGGCTGAAAGACATCAAGCTCAGATGCAGATATTTTGCAGGAAAGGTGGGCATGAGCGTGAAAGGCTACCAAAGCTCACTCCAGCTGTTGTCATTGAGGAGTTCCTTTGCACATTTGAGCGCATTCTCACACGCTTGGAATGGCCGGTGCGGGAATGATCTCAAAGACTGGCTCCCTCTTTTACAGGGGAGGCACAGAGAGCCTATGTTAATATGTCTGTGGCTGCGGTCTGCTACTACCCTGGCCTTAACAATTAGATTAGATTTACAGGGCACAGCAAAGCCCAAGAATTTCATGACTGGTGGCTGGAAGGCTTGAAACTTTCTAGGATTCAGCTGGCCAAGTTAACCCGGCTAGATAAAGCCTGGTTGCAGCTGGATAAAAACTCTGCAGTGCAAATTGTAGAGATAGTCGCACTGGACCTGGATACAGTATGAGAGTGTTAGACTGCTCATTGCAGAAGTGGGCCCTTCAGACGAACCCCCAGACATTTGAGGAGCTAGCAGTGGTGACTGAGTGGCAGCTGACCCTGGGGAAATTGAATAAAGCCAGGTCGGTATTGGTGCCAGTGCCAAAGCACAGGACTCAGGTTGCAGGAGTTAAGCCAAAGGCTCCCCCTTCAGTGGTGTGCTTTGAGTGCAGTGAGCCTGGTCATGTGAGGCGGGACTGCTCGAACCAGGAAGAGACGATGGATTGTAGTGCAGGAAAAGCAGCTAAGCCGTAGGTTGGCATGGTGGCTGAGGGTGTATTCCAAGCAGAGTCCTCCCTGTTCCGGGTGCTGGCACAATTGGAAGGCCGGGAGACCTGGACACTGGTGGATACTGAGAGAGCTCACTATTGTCACTGCCAATGTGGTTCCTCCAGAAGCCGACAAGGTCCTACCTCCTGTCTGGTGTTGTGTATCCATGGCGATGTGACCTCCAGACCACCTTATCCGTGACTTCCTATTGCTGCAGGAACTGGTTACCTGGCATGACACAAACCGTCAAATCACCAGAAATTGTCCATGGCATTTTGAGCACACAGGCCCATCCGCAGTAGGCAGGAACCTTGCGCAGTGAAGCCGCGTGGCAAAAAAGGGGGCGTGGTTTCATGGAAATGAGGCATGGCATCAGAAAAAGGAGGCATTACACATTATAGAACACAACTTAATGCCTTTTACAGAATATGGCACAATATGGACCTCACAGGCTGCTCCCCCTGTATAATGATAGGACACAGGCTGCTCCCACTGTATAATGACAGAACACCACAGGCTACTCCACCTGTATAATAACAGAAAACCACAGGCTGCACCCCTGCACAATAACTGGACACCACAGGCTGCCCCCCCCCTGCACAATAACTGGACAACACAGGCAGCTCCCCCTGCACAATACCAGGACTGAGGAGTCAGGACACTACAGGCTTCTCTGAGAGAAGTACTCTGGGAGAAGCCTGTGGTGTCCTGACTCCTCAGTCCTGTTCTCTGCCTGTACAGATGATGCTGTGAAGCTGATTTAATAAAAAGTATTCTTCTGTCTCCACTCATAAAATTGTTTCATCTCCCCTTGCCCACCACTTCTTAGAGATCCTACCTCTCCCCTCTCCAGGCTTCCACGCTGCTGCAGCTTCAAGAAATTGATCCTCTCTCCCTGCTTCAGTTATTGTTCATCTACCACCCAACCCCCCCCCCTCCCCCACTGCTACATAAAAAAAAATTACGAAGCAGTGGGGAGTGGGAAGGAGAACCATTTTAATGAAGCAGAAGAGGTGGCAGGGAGAGGGGAACAATTTTTATAAAGCTGCAGCAGCATGGAGGCCTGAAGTAGGGAGACGGAGCAGAGCCTAATGAATGATATTAAAGCAGTGGGGATGAGAAGAATAGAAGCAGCATAAAAATCTCACCCTTGCCGCTGCTCGCACTGTCGTGCAGGTGCCGCCATTGCTGTTGATGCTGACATTCCCACTCTCCACACTCTAGCGCCGGCTAGTAGTACCCAAAGAGCACCGTGGTGGCCAGAATTTTTAGGACAGCAATGTCATGACGGGGTACGTCATGACGCCGCAATTACAGCACCCGTCCAGTGACTCGAGCATGCGCAGTCAAATTTTCAGCTACAGCAGGCTAGGAAAAATGGGAGGAAGGTCCGCAGTGCAGGAGCCCGGCGGCCATGTTCCCAAAGCCGCAGCCATATTCTTAAAGCCGCAACCAGCGCCAATAATCATACAGCGGCTAGCGGTACTCATATTCGGCCCATCTGGCCATTGGCCCTGAACTCAGGGGTCAAAGACCAGAGACTACCAAAGCATCGCACCTGGGAGAGGTACTGCAGTTCTGAACAACTTTGGAGATCGAGTCTGAGGCCCATTAGAACCCGATTGGTGAGAAGATATCACTGCAGGACTTTGGGTGAGATCAACCCGATGACAGCAATCTGGTACACGCCTTTGAGACTGTAAAAGTGGTTCATGGTAGGATAATTGATGGTTTATTAGAAGCTGCACATATGCATTTGTGGGGAGGCCATGTAGGGGAGGAGAAAACACTCCAACGCATACAGTTAAGGTTCTTTTGGCTTGGCATCTATGCCTCCATTAAGAGGTATTGTTAGGAATGCCCAATGTGCCAAAGACCGCCCCATAGCCAGAGTTTAGGGCTCCAATGATACCCCTCCCTGTAATTTCCGTGCCTTTTGAACAGATAGGGCCAGTGGGAAAATCTGCTCAAGGGCACCAATACATACTGATGGTACTGTAGTTGATAATATGAAATCTGGCACCAGTGCCAGAGAGCTACTAACCATATATACCTGCTTGGGAATACCGAAAGAGTATTAACGGACCAAGGTACCCCTTTTGTTGCTAAACTTATGAAGGATTTATGCCAGTTGTTGAAAGTAGACAGGATTACCACCTCAGTGTACCACCCCCAAACAGATGGCCTGGTAGAAAGGTTTAATCAAGCCCTTAAGCAAATGATAAAGAGGGCAGAGTCACAAGAATAATTCGATTTGGGATCTGCTCCTACCTTATTTGATGTTCGCGGTCAGAAAGGTACCCCAATCCTCTACAGGGTTTAGTCCCTTTCAGCTCCTTTATGGGAGACAGCACAGAAGGATTCTGGATCTCTTAAAAGAAGGGTGGAAAGAACAACCGTGCCAGTTGTAAGGCCGTCTAAGGAAGATTGAACCACTCCTGAACGAACACATAGAAAGGGCCCAACAATGTTAGAAACACAGGTAACCTTGACAATACAGATAAGTGGAGGAAAATAGAGCACTGCAAAGGTAAGAAAAACAGAATTATGGTTATGAGAATTCTTTTTTTCTTACCTTTGCAGTGCTCTATCTGCCTCCACTTATCTGTATTGCACGTGCCAATATTTTGCCTACCTCTTCTCTATTATTAGCCCAACTAGCCATTTTGTTATGATTATGCAGCACCTGCTGTATTTTATTCAAGGAAGATCCGTCACTTTGCACAGGAAATACCACATGAAAAGCCTGTGTTTGTCCCTCTATACCTTACTCTGTAGAAGCCCTGCTCAGCGCTGCCTCTGATTAAAAACCCTCCAATGATGAAGCCGCCACTGCTGCTGTCCTCCATGGGCCTGAGAAGCATATGATGAGCTCCACCAACACAAACCTCTCAGCCTTTTACCTCTTGTGCAAAGTCTCATGAGACTTAGTCAACTCCAAGTAATGCACTGCACACTTGTGCAGTCAGTGTGCTTTGGTTCCCAATACTCAGCGCCATTAATCATTGTCACACTGGCAGATAGGTGAAGCTGCAGCACTATTTTTAAAATACATGCCAACCACAGGGGGCCCTAGATAAAGGAGGGTGGGGCTCAGGGGTACTGACCCCGGAGCCACCCCCCCCCCCTTAATCCAGCCCTGGGAGCGGCTATTCTTCAGGGAAAATGTACCTCCAGCTAACACAATTATGGACAAGTGTAGACATTCCTTCAACTAAGTAAGTTGAAAAACAAGAAAACTTGCTTTTTGCTCCATGGAATCTCCCTGCCGGACTACCATAGGGAGAAGATGATTCCCCATGGACCTACACACCTACTATACACTCGACAGATTCGACCCAGATTTCTGTAACAAATGGATAAGTATCCTTAATAAGTGTAGTTTCGATCTCATCTAGTTGTCGAACAGATGGAAAAAGACTTGAAACACACAAGAGAAAAGATTTCTGAATTTGAAAAGAAACACCTCAAGTCAAAGTATTCAATTGACTCCTAGGCAGAGATAATCAAGAACATTTGTGAGTGAACGCCTTTCTCAAAGACAACTGTCTTTGAGAAAGGTGTTCACTCACTGAAACAGGCCCTGTCAGACAGATGGATACTATGGATTGTGAAAAGGATCACATACACAGGATTCAAATGATGACTTTGGGTCTTTGAAAAGCAGGTCACAGCATACCAGATCAATTCCACAGGCAAGTGTAGCTACAAGTAGCATCATAAAGGTAATCACAGCATATAACAGACTCTTGCAAATGTGCTATTGGTTGCTACCATAGCCAACACTCCGGCCTATCAATTGGGAAGCTAATCCTCCATCAAGATCATTTGCACTCTGCCCTGGAAAAACTTATATCAGGAGATCACAGGTTCTGCTGATTACACAACCTTGCCTCTGCTACTGCTCTATAACCTGGTCTGGATCCTCATGCAGAGAGATGCTGTCTCTGCCAACCTCCTGTCCCCTTTGCTTCAACCCCCCTGGTGAAGCTACAACATTTTCAGGTGAGCTCTTCGGCCTCGCCCACCGCTACAAGTGTCATCCACCCGGGTACACAGCCATCCACCACTTTCCAGAGGTCACCCACCTCACCCTCTACCTTCACAATATGGTTGCTTGGAGGATCAGGACCTACACACCTCCTGGAAAGGGAGTCGGCATTGAGGTGTTGTTTCCCAGATCAAGCCTCCTCTCAAACTTAAATGGCTGTAAGGCCAAAAACCAACAGGTTAAATGAGCATTCACCGCTTTATTTGTATGCATCCATTGTAAGGGTGCATGGTCTGTGACCATCAAAAACTCTCATCCCAACAATTAATATCATAAGGTGTCACACGCAGCCGCGACGGAGCGCGGCGGGTACAGTACTCACCCGTCCGCGCCCGCCGCCGGCTAGCGTGTGCAGGCTCCACTCTGAGGCGGGCAGGTGGGGGCAGCGCTGGGTAGAGGCGGCAGCGACGGAGCATCAGGTAGCAGCGTCCTTGACGATTGCGGCGCCGGGAGGCCGGCGGCGCCATCTTGAGTAAGGGCAGGTAGCGGATTGGGCCAGAGTAGAGAGTTCCTCCTCATCCTGCACGGACAGCCAATGGCAGCCACTCCCTGGGGATTTAGTGGAGCTGCCCAGGCTGATCCGTGTCAGTGCAATGAGTCTTCTGAGTCGTTCACAACTCCGAGCTGACCCCTGGATCCTGGTTCTCTCTCCTGACTCTGGTGCCTTGCTCCCTGCACCTTATCCAAGGAAGGTTTTCTCCTGACACCAATGCTGCAAGCGCTATCTAGTGCTGGTCCCTGCTTGTTCCAGAATTCCCTTTCTTCATCATCCATCCATTCCATCCTCTTCCAGTCTTCCGGATCCATTTCTTCCCTCACCAAATCAACCTCTTCCTGCATCTTCTTCTATGTACTCTGGCTCACCTAAAGACTGGTTCCAGAATTACCACTGGCAGTATATTGTGCTGGACTTATTGATTTATTCTTTTGCCACTTAAAGAAGTATTTAAGTGAACTTATTATTTATGAAATCAGTTATTAAACCTGCACGTTTCAATCCTACTCGCCCTGGTCCGTCTCCAGCTTCTGTGCACCACACGACTCCATCCAGCCCTTCTGCCGTGACAGTTTGCACTGACCCGATGGAATCGGGTGAAGCACAGGCTTCCATGACGGATGTTCTTCAAGGCATCATGGCTCGCCTGGAACAAGTAGAAACCACCCAGCGTCAAGTGGCTCACTTCCTCCAGTCCTTGTCACCACCTCAGGCGGCTCCCTCAGCTTCGGCCGCACCCACTGCTGGAGTCTCTGCTCCTCCTGCGAGTCCATCTGTTCCTCACCATCTACAGCTGTCGACACCCAGTAAATATGACGGGTCTCCGAGAGGATGTCGAGGATTCCTAAATCAATGTGACGTGCATTTTACCCTCCAGCCTTCCAATTTCCCTTCGCCCAAAACCCGGGTGGCCTACATCGTATCCCTACTGGCTGGTCCAGCCCTGGAGTGGGTGTCCCCCCTCTGGGAGCGTGCGGACCCTCTTCTCAATAATTATGAAGAGTTTGTGGCCTCCTTCCGTCGTATATTCGACGAGCCCGGCAGAGTGTCCTCTGCAGCCACGGAGATCCTGAGGATTCGTCAAGGCAGTCGCCCTGTGGGACAATATGTCGTACAGTTCCAAACCCTGGCGTCCGAACTTCGATGGAACGAAGAGGCTCTCATATCTGCCTTCTGGAACGGTCTGGCTGGGCGCATCAAAGACGAGTTAGCAACTCGCGATCCTCCTTCCACCCTGGCAGAACTCATCTCCCTATGTACCAAAGTCGACCTGCGACTCCAAGAACGCCAACTTGAGAGGAATCGTTCTGATCGCCTTCGTCCTCGTTTCTCTCCCAATGTTGCTCCGGGTCCCAAGGCAATTCCTTCGCCTGCTGCACCAGCTGATGAACCCATGCAAATCAATCGTTCCCGCCTGTCCCTCGAGGAGAAGTTCCGAAGACGGCGAGAGAATTTGTGTATGTACTGTGGCTCATCTGCTCACCTATTGGCTGCCTGTCCACTGCGGCCGGGAAACGACCGCTCCTAATCCCCCCGAGGGAGGTCCGATTAGGAGTATTGTTTTCATCTCCCTCTTCTACTGACTCTACTATTCCAGTGACTCTTGTGTGTCCCCAAGGCGAGAGAAGACTTCAGGCCTTATTGGATTCTGGAGCAGCGGGGAACTTCCTTTCTTCTTCTTTTGTCAACCAGCATGCCCTGCCTGTGCAACCTCTGGATCATTCGCTGGTCCTCACGGCTGTGGATGGGAGTCGAATTCGGAGTGGACAAATCACTCATCAAACCATTCCGCTGAAGTTGCTCATCGGAGCCTTACATCAAGAGACCATTCAATTCTTCATTCTTCCACAATCTTCCCATCAAATGGTCCTGGGTCTTCCCTGGCTCTCCAAACATAATCCACAAATTGATTGGACCACTATGGAGATCAAGGCCTGGGGAACAGTCTGCCAGTCTACTTGCATTCCTCAGATCCTTCCGGTCTACCAGACCCATCCACAATGTGAGGATAACTGCTCTTCATCTTCTTCAGCTCCACCCTTGTCTATACCCGTACCGTATCGTCCATTTACAGATGTCTTCAGTAAAGGAGGTGCTGACACTTTACCTCCCCACCGGCCTTGGGACTGCCCAATAGAATTGATGGCTGGGAAATTTCCTCCTCGTGGCCGCATCTATCCTCTGTCGCTACCCGAGACTGAGGCCATGTCCTTGTACATCCAAGAGAACTTAAACAAGGGGTTCATCCGACCTTCTACCTCTCCGGCCGGGGCTGGGTTTTTCTTTGTGAAAAAGAAAGATGGCGGTCTTCGGCATTGTATCGACTATAGAGGTCTGAACGACATCACTATAAAGAATCGCTATCCCTTACCCCTTATCACAGAACTGTTTGATAAGATCAGAGGAGCGACTGTCTTCACCAAATTGGACCTACGAGGGGCCTACAACTTGATACGAATCCGTTCCGGTGACGAGTGGAAGACGGCTTTTAATACAAGAGACGGTCACTATGAATATCTGGTGATGCCCTTCGGCCTTTGCAACGCCCCTGCCGTCTTCCAACAGTTCGTGAATGATATCTTCCGGGACTTGCTGTACCATTCCATTGTAGTCTATCTAGACGATATACTCATCTTCTCCTCCAATCTTCAACATCACAGACAGACCGTGTCCGAGGTGCTACGACGTCTTCGTCAAAATCAACTATTCTGTAAGTTGGAAAAATGCGTTTTTGAAGTCACCTCCATTCCATTCTTAGGCCACATTCTCTCTGCTACTGGTATCGAGATGGATCCAGAGAAGGTGAGAGCGATCCAAGACTGGGCACCTCCCACGACACTCAAGGGAATTCAGAGATTTTTAGGATTCTCAAATTATTACCGGCGATTCATCCGGAACTTCTCTACCATCGCTGCTCCCCTCACAGCTCTTACCCACAAAGGAGTTGATCCAAGTCAATGGCCGCCAGAAGCATTCTCAGCCTTCCAACAGTTAAAGAGGGCGTTTATGACGGCACCCATTCTCCTCCAACCAGATCTCGACAAGCCCTTCATCCTCGAGGTGGACGCATCCTCGGAAGGTATTGGGGCCATCTTGTCACAAAAAGGAGAGGATCAAGAATTACATCCTTGTGCTTTCCTCTCCAAAAAATTCCTTCCGGCAGAGAAGAATTACCCCATTGGGGAACAAGAGTTACTTGCTGTCAAAACTGCGTTAGAGGAGTGGCGATACCTTCTGGAGGGTGCGCGGCATAAGATCACCGTGTATTCAGATCACAAGAATTTGTCCTTTCTCAAACAAGTTCAATGCCTCACTGCTCGTCAAGCCCGATGGGCTATGTTTTTCGAACGTTTTAATTTTCAAATTAAATTTCGACCTGGCACCACTAATATTAAAGCTGACGCCCTATCCCGTTCCTTTGAAACGACTTCTGATATAGAGATTCTTCCTCGTCCAATCCTTGATCCAGTGGTTTTTGCTCAAGTGTCCGTACAGCCAATTCCTCCTCCAGGCAAGACGTTTGTGCCGCTCGAACTGCGAAAAAAAATATTATCATGGGCACATTCCTCCCGTTTCGCAGGTCACGCAGGAATACAGAAGACCTTGATGTTCCTGTCACGTTCTTATTGGTGGCCAACCATTCGTCACGACGTCACCAACTTCATCGCGTCTTGTGTAAAATGTGCTCAGCATAAGGTGCCCAGAACAACTCCTGTTGGTCCTCTCCGTCCTCTGGCCATTCCCACAGAACCCTGGACTCATCTATCTATGGACTTCATTTGCGAGTTACCTCCTTCCAAAGGTCATACAGCAATCTGGGTAGTGGTTGACCGATTCTCAAAAATGGTCCATTTCGTCCCACTAAAAGGTCTTCCCTCTGCTCCAGTACTGGCTCAGCTATTCATTTCCACCATTTTTAAATTACATGGTCTGCCCAAAGAAATTGTGTCTGATCGCGGAGTACAGTTCGTGGCGAAATTCTGGAGAGCTCTCTGTGCCACGGTAAAGGTTAATCTCAAGTTTTCTACTGCCTTTCATCCCCAGACCAACGGCCAGACGGAACGGGTGAATCAGGACTTGGAGGCCTTTATTCGATTGTTCATCTCGTCCTCTCAAGATGACTGGGTAGATCTCCTCCCGTGGGCAGAATTTATGCATAACAACTCCTATCACTCTTCCTCCGGAACCACGCCCTTCTTTACCGTATTTGGTAAACATCCACGATCTCCAGACTTCTCAGAATTACCCTCTTCTGAAGTTCCTGCAGCGACCACTTCCCTCCAACGCTTTGCGAAGATTTGGTCGGATGTCCACACCGCTCTCCTTAAATCTTCTGCTCGATACAAGAGAATGGCGGACAGGAAAAGAAGAGCAGCGCCCAGATTAAAACTCGGGGATCGGGTATGGCTATCTACCCGTCATATACGCCTCCGTCTGCCTTCTATGAAACTGGCTCCCCGGTACATTGGGCCATATGCTATCACCCAAGTCATTAATCCAGTCGCTTATAGACTTCAACTTCCTCCTTCCCTAAGGATCTCGAATTCCTTTCATGTGTCCCTCCTCAAGCCTTTAAGATTGAACTCTTATCAGAAGAAGGTTCCCAGACCACCCAAGATTAACTCCGAGAGTGGGATCGAATTCGAGGTAAGACGTATCATAGACTCTCGTCACCGCAATGCTCGTACTCAGTATCTGGTGGAGTGGGTCGGTTTTGGTCCTGAAGAGAACTCTTGGGTGGACTCCGTTGATTTGCATGCTCCAAAGCTGATTAAGCAATTTCTGCAGCGAAATCCTCACAAGGCCCATAGGCGTCCTGGGGCCACCCTGAAAAGGGGGGGTACTGTCACACGCAGCCGCGACGGAGCGCGGCGGGTACAGTACTCACCCGTCCGCGCCCGCCGCCGGCTAGCGTGTGCAGGCTCCACTCTGAGGCGGGCAGGTGGGGGCAGCGCTGGGTAGAGGCGGCAGCGACGGAGCATCAGGTAGCAGCGTCCTTGACGATTGCGGCGCCGGGAGGCCGGCGGCGCCATCTTGAGTAAGGGCAGGTAGCGGATTGGGCCAGAGTAGAGAGTTCCTCCTCATCCTGCACGGACAGCCAATGGCAGCCACTCCCTGGGGATTTAGTGGAGCTGCCCAGGCTGATCCGTGTCAGTGCAATGAGTCTTCTGAGTCGTTCACAACTCCGAGCTGACCCCTGGATCCTGGTTCTCTCTCCTGACTCTGGTGCCTTGCTCCCTGCACCTTATCCAAGGAAGGTTTTCTCCTGACACCAATGCTGCAAGCGCTATCTAGTGCTGGTCCCTGCTTGTTCCAGAATTCCCTTTCTTCATCATCCATCCATTCCATCCTCTTCCAGTCTTCCGGATCCATTTCTTCCCTCACCAAATCAACCTCTTCCTGCATCTTCTTCTATGTACTCTGGCTCACCTAAAGACTGGTTCCAGAATTACCACTGGCAGTATATTGTGCTGGACTTATTGATTTATTCTTTTGCCACTTAAAGAAGTATTTAAGTGAACTTATTATTTATGAAATCAGTTATTAAACCTGCACGTTTCAATCCTACTCGCCCTGGTCCGTCTCCAGCTTCTGTGCACCACACGACTCCATCCAGCCCTTCTGCCGTGACATAAGGATTTTACTGTCCATTTCATTTCTAAGCACTCTTGCTCTACAGTTGAGTACTTGCGCTCTCTGGGCAGTAATTTACAGCTAAGGTAGAGGATGGGTTTCTCCTCTCCTTCTATCTCTTGGGAAAGGACTGCTCCTAATCCCATCCAAGAGGCATCTGTCTGTAATACAAATTGTTTTTTTTTTTAATGTCAGGAGCTTGCAAGACAGGCTTGGTACACAAAGCTCATCTTAAATTCTACCAGGAAGTTTCCACTGGTCTAGACCATGTTATCTTGTTTGGGGACTGTTTTTAAGACATTTGATTAGTGGAGTTGCTCTAGTGGCAAAATCTCGATTGATCCTGCAATAATATCCCACCAGATCAAGTATGTTTCATAGAAACATACTGCCAAAAATGGCAAAAAATTTAAACCATTTTGAATTGCCATATGGATGTTTTAAAAACAGATCCAGGCTTAGCCGACATACTTGGCAACAAAATTCAAATAAATTGGTGTAGGATTAACAACCTGAGGGACATTCTGGTTCACAGCCACCTTGACAAGTTGAAAAAGCCCACGGTAAAAAGGATCACATAAATTTGACACTTGCAAAGGCCTGTACCATTATGAAAAGACTACTTGAACATTTGTCCAGTATCAGAAATGCTGCCCGGGATAAACAAGCGATAAAAACCCTTACTCCCATAGCTCAACATTTTTACAAGTTCCATCAGAGTAATCCAACAATCTTGCTGGCCTATGGCATTAAGAGAATTGATATGGGCATTAGGAGAAGCGATCCGGTTACTGAACTTTTAAGACAAGAGACGAGACTTATCTTCTTGATGAACAGTATGTCCCCCAGATAACTAAATGAAGAGAATAGCTACGCAGTATTATTTCAACAAGGGATTCTCAGCCTGCCCTGGCCCTAATCTCTCTCCTTATTCTGCAGTTTATGCAAACAAATATAAGTTTAATCTTATACCTTTCCCAGTAGAGATCCCCCTTTACTCTGCAGATCACTCAACCCATGGTTAGGAATATACCATATGTTATAACACAATTCATGAGAACCTCAGTATTGTGGTCGACAGTGGTATATATACCATCTACTTAATGATAAAACACTTACATGAACATCCATTTACATTTTATGTAATACTCAGTTGTATTATATGACCATATTAATAGACAGGATACATCATTTTTTCTATCTCCACTTTTAGACCTATCTATTAGACCTATGTGTACCACCAACTGTGACCTAATCATTGAGATTTTTATGAAGTATATAATTAAATCATAACAATAGGGACATCTGTTGATCAGGAAAATACATACTTTTCTGATCACATCAGCTAAAGACTACTTCTATATTTTCTACAATGTTATCATGTGTACTATGTTTTTTTCTCGCCTGCAAATTATTTGTATCTTTTTGCGCCTTTTAGACCTCCATTTAATTTTGAGCAAATGCACATATTTTTTTAATCTATATCTTTTCATGTACTTTCTTCACATATACATTCTTGTTATAATTAATTATAACTAGCCACCCTTTACTTTTATGTTCTTTCACAAATAGAGTCATCAATAAAAAATATTTTTGATCCTCACCCATGGGTATGTGTCACGGGGGTGTGTGTGTATATATGTACATATGTGTTTGAATGTATGCATATATATATATATATATATATATATATATATATATATATATATACAGTATGTATGCATCTACTTGTGTCAGTACCTAAATACTGTCATTCACACATAACCATTTGTTAAATAATTGTTCTTTCACTATAAGGTGTCATTATTCACACCTATTTCTGCACATTTGTATTTTTCCATATTTTTCCATACTTCTGTATGGAAATAGGGTAATTATGACACCATAAGATAATTATGACACCATGGGTGAAGTGTAATAATATGAGAGAATCAGAAAGTGAGAGATTTGGTAAGAATTTTTTTAAGCGACAATCATTTACACTGCAAAATCAAACTGGTTTTGCAGTGTAAATGATTATCGCTTAAAAAAAACAAACAAATACCAAATATCTCACTTTCTGATTCTCTCATCCTATTACATTTCACCCCATATATGCCATATAATACATGAATATTTTTAAACTATATAAGGATCACATTATCTACACTCTTGAATGATTGATTGATTGATTGAATGAATGATTTATAAGCAATTGATATGTCCATGACATTTTATAAAAATGTGGATCTCCTCTTCAAATATCATAATGTTATTACAAACAAATCTGGTACTTCTGTATTAGCCTGGCGCCCGGCTACGCTACGCTGACACCCGGCTAATATGTTGTGACTTAGGGGCAGCGGGTGGGGCTGCCGGCAGGATGAAGGAGGTGCGGCGAGGGATGAAGGATGGGCGGCAGCTTGTCCGGCGGGCCGGGCTTCAGTGTTGGGCGGCCGGAGGGGTGGAGATCTATGCGGCGGTGCTGAGTCGGGAGCCGGACGGCAGCAATGGCCGTCGTTTAGCGTAGTGACCGCTGGAGGGAGCATCACATGGTTTCCCTGCTCCCCCAGCGGCACTACGCTACTTTCGTACATTGCGCCCGCAGGGGAGGACTGTCATGGCGGCCGGGAGTGCGGGAATCCGAGTGACAGAGGCGCCGGGGACATCCTGGATGGTAAGTATCATGCACACTACACACACACACACACACACACACACACACTTACACAATCATATCCCCTCTATCCACGTCATACCCCCAGTGTCCATGTGGGCGTGGAGTTAATTTTAGAAAGTGTGGCAAGCGCAGCGAGCCACCGAGCTCGAAACATGGCGAGGGGACGCGTATCCGCATCCCCTCGCCACGCTTCGGGCTCGGTGGCTCGCTGTGCTCGCCACATTTTCTAAAATTGACCCCACACCCATGTGGACACTGGGGGTATGACCATAGGCGAATCTAGAATTATGGTAATGGGTGGTCCCAAAACTAGACACAATAGCAGGGGGACCTTTGCGCGGCGTAGCCTTCGCGGCTAAAAGGGGGCGTGGCCCCGTGGAAAGGTGGCGTGGCATCACAAACAGGGGTGTGGTATTACACTCTAGACCATACACGGTAATGCCCATTACACATTTTAGCAAACTCCGTAATACCCATTACACATAATGCCACACGCCGTAATGCCAATTACACATTAGGCCACACACCATAATGCCCATTACACATTGTGCCACACATCATGATGCCCATTACATACTATATAACAAACCGTAATGCCCATTACATATTTGCCACATAAGTGCTGCTTACCTACGTGCTCATTGCTAGGGGGTTCTTGCTTGATGGCACCATAGTACCCATTATACATGATGCAGCACACCATAGTACCCATTACACATGATGCCGCACACCATAGTACCCAGTACACATGTAGCCGCGCACCATAGTACCCATTACACATGATGCCACACACCATAGAACCCATTACACATGATGCCGCGCACCATAGTACCCATTACACATGATGCTGCACACATAATGCCGCTTACACATGATGCTGCACATCGTAATGCCCCTTACACATTAAGCCACACATTATGCGTAATGCCCCCACATACTGCCACTTGTAGCGTCCCTTAAGCAATGCCCCCAAAAGTGCCACTTACTGTAAATTTTTATATGAGCCTTCGCTGCTGCTGCAGGGAGAGATGGAGAGCGGTGCAGCTGTTTCTATGGGGAGAGGAGCAGAGCGCAGCGCAGAGCACGCTCCCACTCCCCTCCTGGTGTCCCCTCTAGCCGAGAGGACATTTGAAATATTATGCGCGCTGTTGTGCGTGACGTCGGGGGAGCACACCGAGCGCGAGCACCACATGATTAAAGGGGGGCGGGCTAAGGTGAAAGCGGGGAGAAGAATTGGAGCAGAAGCTGCAGGGGTGACAGTCATTGACAGCTGGGCAGAGAGCAGGGGCCTGCCCGGCTGTATTCAGAGCACTGCAGGTCACGGCTGTTTGAAATAATACCCCTTTAACAACAGAAAATGCAGGGATTTACCCGGGAATGTGGTACCAGGATCATGCAGGGACATTCCCAGGCTGACCCCTTATACACCAGCCTAGTCCCTGCATTTTCTGGTGTGAGGGGGAGAGACAAAAACTCCCCTCTCCCTACACCGCTTTAACCAACAAGCTATATCTTCGGAACCAACTGACCCATTTACATGAGACCAGTATCATATTGAAGAACTTTTGAGTTGGCTTCGAATGATTTTTGGTCCCATGAAACTGGGCTGTTTGGTTCCAGAGAAATCTGCCCTCAAAGAACATAAACAGTCATGAAATGACATTTAAGAAAAAAAACTGTTTAACCTCAATATCCCTGGAACCAATTAACCCATATGGATCCAGCCTGGTATCAAATTGAAGGCCCGGCGATTTGGGTTTGACTGACATCAACCTTGAGCTTCAGTGATGCAGAAGGGGGAACTGGCAGCTGTTGAACTGGGTGCGGGTCGGAATTAGCGGGTCCCATGTTATCCTATAGGGAAAACGTTCCAGCTTTGCCTGGCAGTATCTCTGGTTCCCAGGGGGCTAGAGACACGGGGCTGGGCTCGTTGGAAAGCCCCATCCCTCAGCTACAAAATGGGCTAATGGGTGGTCCTGTGCACCCCCGGACCACCCCCTAGATTCGCCTATGCGTATGACGTGGATAGTGGGGATATGACCCATTATGTATTATCTGAGCTCCAGTTACGTAAGTTACGTAATTTGCTTAAGTTACGTCATCTCTGTAGCCAGCATAGTGGTGTATTGGTATTCTCATTACACCACTACGCAAAGTACGTAAGGGGCGCCCGGCTAATACATTAGTACCACAAATCTTTTACCTATAATACCCCGTTCTCACTGCAGGCAAAGTCCCGGGTCTAGCATGTCGACCCGGAAATTTGCCTTTTAACAAATGTTTTAACTGCACATCAAAGCGCAACGGAATCTGCTGCACTATAGATACCCCTTTCACATTACAGCTAAAACACGGTATATTGTCAATTTTAAATGGGTTTAAAACGTTTCTAGCTGTAATGTGAAAGGTGCATAAGAAACTGTAAATAAATAAATAACACGGTATTACTATTTTCATAATATAGTATTTGGGTATATTTAATTGCCTACAATCAAGATATATTCTAAATTTGTTAGTGGCAAGACTTTTATTCTAAAAAGCTTTTTAATATTGTATACATTAATAAAAATTAGTTTCTCAATAATAGCGGGGATTTATAATTGTTAATTAAACTAATTGATACACTCTGGGCTTTCTCAGAGATCTGATCGCTTGCTGTGGCATACAGATATACAGAAGCAGGGACAGATGCAGAGTATGTACATAGGAGGCATCTGATTGGACAACCACCTTCCTCACAGAGACCTGAAAGCTGATTCTCCATAATATCTGTTTTCTGTTATATTAATAATTGATAAAACTTGTCCATCAGATTTTACAGAATATAACATTGTGCTCCAGCCTACCTATGCGGTATTAGGGATCCTATGAATCCATAATATACCTGTTGTGGCTACACAATACTATTATGCAGAGGTGGGCAATTCATTTCTATAGGGGGCCATATGAAAAATCTGAACTGTGTCGGAGGGCCGAACCAATAAAAACTTGGACTTAATTATGCTCAATATTAAAAAAAACAGCAAATTCTATACAGCAAATTATATATATTTATAAGATGCTTCTGGTAATCAGAAGTTTAAGAATATTCTGTAAATAATTATGTAAATTTATGAACTGTGATGTAGGTCATAGTGGAAAATATATGGGTAAAGTGACCACACTGTACTGGGCATTTTTTAAAGCTACAACACTCCACAAGACAGAGAAGATAATTGATAAACTAAAGAAGTGCACTATAACCACCTTTTTTTCTGAATGCACTCACCCCAGGCTGCTGCTGCACAGACATATAGGGGGACATTTACCAAAATGGATTCGTAGAAAAAAGGTGTATTCGTAGGCAGAAATACACCTTTTTTTTACGAATTTGTATTTTCGGGATTTACAATCCCAAAAATACAACAATTCGTATTCCTAAAGATGGAACATTCGTATTTGTATTTACAAATACGAATGTCCTACACCATCGATAGGATACGACAGAAATCACCATTCAAAAGAAATGGTGATTCCTGATTTACTAAGCAGCCGTATTGATAATACGGCGGCTAAGTGGTGTAAAACACCCACGCAAATACGACAGGAAAATACACCTTGCTTTCCCTGTCGTATTTGCTTTAAGCCTGCACGGATCAGTCAGATCCGTGCAGGCTTCAGTGTAAAAAAATAGAAAAATTAAATAAATAAAAAAAAAAACAGCGTGGGGTCCCCCCCACAGCTGTAACCAGCACCAGGCTGAAGGAGCCAGGGCCGGTAATTAAAAATCAGGGAACCCGACAAATAGGGGTTCCCCGATTTTTAACAACCAGCCCCAGGCTCCAGGTCTGGGGCTGGTTCCCTAAATACGGGGGACAAAATGACTAGGGGTCCCCCGTATTTCAAGAACCAGTCCCAGGCACAAGCAGCCAGCAGGGTAATGTCACAGCCGGGGGACACATATGATATAAGGTCCCGCGGCCAAAACATTAACCCCCTGACCGGTCAGCCTGGCCAGGGGCCCTGGGGGAGTGGGGACCCCCCCAATGAAGGGGTCCCCCCCCTCCAGGACTTACCTGACCAGGCTGAAGCCTGGTACTGTCCCCGATGCCCCTGGGCGGTGGGCATCGGGCTGATTATGGTGTAAAAAATAGATTAAACTATTGTTTTTTACTGTGGCACTACAAGTGCCAGCAAGCTGGGACTTGGAGAACCACAAGTCCCAGCCTGCTGGGCATTAAAGGGCCCGCTGGCACTTGTAGTTCCACAGTTAAAAAAATAGTACACAAAACACACTGACACACGTTTAAAATAAAACTTTAATACACACAAAGCCCACACATACTAATACTTACCTATCTTCTTTCCGTAGGTAGCCCTGGTCCTGTGTCATCTTCTGGATCCATGTCGACGTCCTTCTTCAAGTCGACGTCGCTGTCGGCGATGGCGTCCGGATCCGACGAAATCCATGGAGGAAGCTGTGGAAGGAAACCATACTCACCTGTCCCAGCGCGACGTAGTCCAGGTAAGTGTCTTGGCAAAAAAACAAACCGACACCCCGAATCCAGACCGGCCAGCTGAGCCGCACGGTGTTTGTTTACATTGTGCGGCTCCGCCTCCCGAATGCCGCTATTGGCCGCCTTGCGGCCTAGCGGCTCCTGATTGGCCGCTAGGCCGCAAGGCGGCCAATAGCGGCATTCGGGAGGCGGAGCCGCACGATGTAAACAAACACCGTGCGGCTCAGCTGTCCGGTCTGGATTCGGGGTGTCGGTTTGTTTTTTTGCCAAGACACTTACCTGGACAACGTCGCGCTGGGACAGGTGAGTATGGTTTCCTTCCATAGCTTCCTCCATGGATTTCGTCGGATCCGGACGCCATCGCCGACAACGACGTCGACTTGAAGAAGGACGTCGACATGGATCCAGAAGACGACACAGGACCAGGGCTACCTACGGAAAGAAGATAGGTAAGTATTAGTATGTGTGGGCTTTGTGTGTATTAAAGTTTTATTTTAAACGTGTGTCAGTGTGTTTTGTGTACTATTTTTTTAACTGTGGAACTCCAAGTGCCAGCGGGCCCTTTAATGCCCAGCAGGCTGGGACTTGTGGTTCTCCAAGTCCCAGCTTGCTGGCACTTGTAGTGCCACAGTAAAAAAACAATAGTTTAATCTATTTTTTACACCATAATCAGCCCGATGCCCACCGCCCAGGGGCATCGGGACAGTACCCGGCTTCAGCCTGGTCAGGTAAGTCCTGGAGGGGGGGACCCTTCATTGGGGGGGTCCCCACTCCCCCAGGGCCCCTGGCCAGGCTGACCGGTCAGGGGGTTAATGTTTTGGCTGCGGGACCTTATATCATAAGTGTCCCCCGGCTGTGACATTACCCTGCTGGCTGGTTGTGCCTGGGACTGGTTCTTGAAATACAGGGGGGACCCCTAGTCATTTTGTCCCCCGTATTTTGGGAACCAGCCCCGGACCTGGAGCCTGGGGCTGGTTGTTAAAAATCGGGGAACCCCTATTTGTCGGGTTCCCTGATTTTTAATTACCGACCCCGGCTCTTTCAGCCTGGTGCTGGTTACAGCTGTGGGGAGGACCCCACGCCGGTTTTTTTTTCATATTTATTTATTTTTCTATTTTTTTTACACTCTGCAGCCTGCACGGATCTGACTGATCCGTGCAGACTGCTAGAAACATTCGTATTAGCGGCCGTATATATGGCCAGCTAATACGAATGGTTACACCATCGGAGGGTTACAAAGCAGTCGTATCTAACTGCTTTGTAATTTCCCCTCCGGAACACGACTTTGCATACGACTAAAACAGTCGTATGCAGCCGTAGGGGAAATACCAATACGAAAAACTAGGTTTTTCATATTGGTAAATTTCCCCCATAGTTGCTGCACCCCTGCGCTGCACTTGGTGTCCGGAAATCACCACTTCACGAGGGAGGGCTAAACAGTCCTGTCCCCTGAAACTGAGTGCACCGGGTTCGCGGTGCC
Organism: Crinia signifera; assembly: GCF_055691185.1. Classification (NCBI taxonomy): domain Eukaryota; kingdom Metazoa; phylum Chordata; class Amphibia; order Anura; family Myobatrachidae; genus Crinia; species Crinia signifera. The sequence continues at coordinate 194,402,260 of NC_139221.1, forward strand.
GACACGTGACGTCATGACGCGTTGCATGCTGGCCCGGGACCCACAATGCACCCTTGGGAACGGGTGCTTGGCCCGGGGAGCGCGCCACTGACACAGCCTGGAGCCAGGAGGAGAACGCGCACCACTGAAAGCCTCTGGAGCCAGGAGGAGGACTATGGAGGGCAGTGGGCCAGTCCAGATTGGGTCACGGGCCGCATCTGGCCCGCGGGCCATAGTTTACCCATCCCTGCTATTATGTGTGACAGTTCCTACCCAGATAGGATACTGTTACCTTAATAAGATACAATTTACACACTGATCTGTGGTGAAAACTCTATAATTGAGGATTGCAACAAAGTTTTACCCCAACCACCGGAGCTGGGGCCAAATTCAAATTTCTTTTTTTCTGTGAGATGTTTGATATACTAATTTATAATAAACATTAAAGTGCCCAAAATAATGTCACAGCAGAATAAATATATACAAATAAAGATGCAAACACATGCAGTTAATTTGAATAAGACGCTGGAGAGTGTCAACACAGATACAGATTACAGTGTACTGCTTGCTCGCCACCTTATTTTAAAACACCTTTACTTCCATTTTATTTCTGGGTCACTATCATTTGTTTTGTGTGTGTGTTTTTTTTTTTTACATATTTCGCAGTTATATTTAATTATAATAAAAGTTATATTTTAATAAAAATTAGGTGCACCACACATATTTATTATTATTTATTAACAGTTTCTTATATAGCGCTAACATATTACGCAGCGCTTTACAGAGCATAGTTATGAGCAAAAACACATACCGAATTACAATTACAATTTAGGACAAGTACATGGTAAATATGGATAGTTGCATCAGGGGACAGGACACTGAAGCAATAATCAGGGTGACATAGGTTTATATATTCTAAGAAAGGCACATGAGGAGAGAGGGCACTGCTTGTAAGAGCTTACATTCTAAAGGGGAGGGTTAGACAGACAGGGGTAACACAGAAGGGGGAGAGGTGAGCATAAACAGGTTAGGATGAGAGATGGTCAGGTTTTATGCAGAAGGGTGGGAAGAGGTCAGCTTAGTCTTTGATATTTTAAGTCTAAAAAAGTGCTGGGTCATCCAAGAGTAGATAGCAGAGACATAGGACAGCTTTCTTTCTCCTATGCTCTCTCTAAATAAAATTGTCTAGTGGTAGGAATGGATACCTCCATAATATAATGGCCTAACAGGCATATATGACCATCTGGGTGTCCTCATTCTCTACACAGCGTCCTCTGCGACTGGTACCATATTCCTCTTTCTCTGCTTCTACCTTACTAAAAAAACACTGGGTCATCCAAGAGTAGATAGCAGGGATATAGGACAGTTTTCTTTCTCCTATGCTCTCTCTAAATAAAATTGTCTAGTGGTTGGATACCTCCATAATATAATGGTCTAACAGGCATATATGACCATCTGGGTGTCCTCTTTCTCTACACAGCATCCTCTGCGACTGGTACCATATTCCTCTTTCTCTGCTTCTACCTTACTAGGCTGAGGTTTAACCTGTCCTCTGCCCACAATGTAAATATTTGGCTTCCACCATACCAATAGCACATTTCTCAGGGTTGACAGCAAACCCGTGTGCCCATAGAGACTTTAAAATGGCCTCTACCTTTGGTAAGAGTGACTTCCAGTCATAGCTGAAAATATGCATAAATATGCAGCTGCATTTTCCCTGTGGGGCTGCAGCAACTTAGTCATAACTATCTGGAAGGCTTCTGGGGCGCAATGTAAGCCAAATGGCATCATTTTGTACTGAAATAAGCCCTTGTGTATGCGATACAAACCTTCCTACAGATATGCTTTATAAAAAAACTGGCAGTATTTTGGTTATCCAACTATTTGGAACTTTAGCTATGTTAATATCTTCCCAAACATCCAAATATGCGCTTAGTAAACTAGCACTATGGGTAATGTAAATCCTTCACTATTTTTGAATACATTTTAATGTTCAATTTGTTTCACACATTTCAGCGGCACTAGCACCTCTACCCGCCCAGCAATGTTTGAATAGTATAGGATAACAACGATCCCTTCTACCACCGTCTGTGGTAACCATGACCACCTGACACGCAAGGCAAAGTTGGAAGTGGACACCACGGTAACCAACGTTCTGAGCAGGAGACATCCTCCCGCAATGTGACCCATGAATCACTAGTAGCGGGACTCCCGGAAGTGACGAGGGAAATATGTGTTCCTCTGGTGAATGCAGCTCAACACAGGGTATAGTATAGCCAGGGCCATTCCTTACATGAATGTGGTTAGAAGTTTAACTGAAGGCTTAGTAGAGTCAACACTTTAAAGCCCTAATTCAAGTTGGCTTGGTAAGTTGTGAACACCACTGCTTACTGAGCGCCTGAGATGCCTCCCTCTGTCCAGCCGAGAAACTGCCACCGAATTCCCTAGGTACGATGTGAGGGGATGTGTACGAGAACACATCCCTTCGCATGTCTCTGCTAGCAGGAGAAATCTTTGAATGATTTATCCTGCCTTCGCAAATAAAAGTCAGTCTCAACTGACTTTTATTTACAAGCGATAGGCCAAAGACGGGGTGGGAATCGTTTTTGCCCCTGATACCCCAGCCCTCCCCGCAGCAAATGGCCCGGCGAGTGTGTAACTCACGAAAGCTGTTCACTGTCGGTGTTTGCACATGCGCAGAAATGCGAATGTGCAAACCCCAACCACCGGAGCTGGGGCCAAATTCAAATCTCTTAGATCAATCCTGAATCCACCCCTAAATGTGCTGGTGTGTTTCCCCTTTAAAGTGGTATAACTTATGTTATAAGAAGCCAATGGTAGACATGTCTGCATGGGGTTTGAAGTTTATAGTGCTTGTGAGTAACGAGTAACTGCCTCTGTGTTCCAGCCAGGTAAGCAAAGTAATGCACTAAATGATGCACAAGCATTTATATGAATATATTGTTTCTGTACTCTTGCCTTCTATTTTTGGTCTAATTTTTTGTACACTTTTCTCCCCTTTCTGTTCCTTATATATCCTTACCTACTCATATTTCTCTAATTGTTGTGTCTGTCTGTATGTTTGACCCCCCCTCTGCCCTCAAGTCATTATGTCTCTGCCGCGCACCCCCCTTCCCCCAGCTTTAGGATGTGGTTTGGTTCTACTCCCTGCTTGTTGACTTTGCGTTAACTACTAAAGAGCAAAAAGAGTTTAAGGCAGCTAAACAGCACAGTAGGGTTGGCGGAACAAGATACATTTGGATGACCACTGGTCAGAATGCTGGTGGTTAGAATATCGACACCGGCATCCCAAAAGAGGAAACCCTGACAGAGGTAGGTAGGTATCGGATAGGTGATATGCATTCAAAACTATCCAGCAGAACCTGTTGTATGCTTCCGCATGCATGTCTATAATGTGGAGCCCCTAACCTGCTAAAGACTGCTTCCATTTTGATGGCACAAACTGCTACAAATTGTCCATCAAGGGAAGGTGTGGCTAAGTAAATCTGCATTTGCGATCAACTGAGAATCAGGCCCTAAGATTGATGTTGAGTTTTTTTTAAACTATTCAGCACATTCCATCACAAGTGATGGCAGGCATCAGGCCAGTTTATGTATAGTAGCTAGCTATCTTGATGATTTCCTTTGCATAGGACCAGCTAAGCATTGCACTAAGCTGCTTTTGTGAAGATGTTGTTTGCATTTTTGGGGGGGAGCTGGTGTGTAGAATAATTTGAGTATGAAGCATGATTTAAGGATTTGGAATGTATTCCTTTCCTAAATAAATCATGCATGAAGTTTGCCTGCCCTTGCCTTTAGTTTCTAGGTACTGCAGCATTTACCAGTGGATTTAGCACATATTTGAATGTTGTGTGGAGTGTCGCAGAAGTGGCTGTTGTAGAGACACAGGAGGTGGGGAAGGTTTCTGCAGAGAATTAAGCAGAGGAGCAGATAGAGGGTAGGAGGGCTACTGCAGAGACACAAAAGGGGGATTTTTGTTGAAGACAGGGGTAGAAGACTGAAGCCACTGCAGAAACACAGCTACTGCTGCTCCTGATGCACACTATGGCCCTTATTCTGATCGGTGCGGCCGGAGCCGCATATGCGGCTCTGACCGCACCAGGCGAATCCCCGCCTTCCATACGGATCGCCACGGCCGTCCGTACGCGGACATGTGGCGATCCGCATGAATGTGTACGGGGATACGCCTCCTCCATGGTGGGAGCAGCCCCTGCATTCGATGGTCGCCGAACATCGAATGCAGGGCCGCACGCTCCACCAGGTCCCGCTACACAAGACCACACGGACACTTGTCCGTGTGAAATCTTGTATGGGGGCGGGCAGCTGACATCCGGCGATGTCAGATGCCCGCCCTGTACCCACGCGTCATAGCCTCATTAGCATGCGTACGCCCCGCGTTTGCATGGGAACGCCCATGAAACGCGGGGCGTATGCATATGCAAATGAGGCTTCGTAGCCCCTCACGCCCCTATCCACCCCCTTTGCGGCGGACAAAATACGTGTACGGCGAATTCGGCTGCACATGCGCAGAGTAGCCTCTGCACATGCGCAGACCGAAAACATCGGCGGAACGGCCGCATGCGGCCGTTACCGCACGAAGCAGAATAAGGGCCTATGGGCTGAATGAATGGAAAGAATCCTGGCAGAGCACATTATACATCAGGGTCACACACACCCTGTGTCTCATATAATACACCTCAAATGCTCCTTGCCTACTTGCTTTACCTGATGCACACATACTCTGAGTCCCATATAATAGATAAGGCGGAGAGGCTGACAATGCGGGCACAACGCATCCCGCCTCCCCACCTCCGTACCTATGGGTGGAGGTGTGACCTGTGATCCCACCTCCCCTCCAATGCAATTGGGGGAGGGGGTTGCGGTTTTTCCCAAAGGGGAACGGCGACCCCGGCCCCCCAGGGACTGCATACCTTGCACATACCACATTAACTTTGCATGCAGCCCATGCGGCCCCACCGTCCCAAGCTGGAGACAGGCATGCAGCCTGGTGAATATACTTGGCCATCTGATGTTCCCTTGCATACCATTGCATACCATGTTTTGCTCACCCCTTTTCCCACGCTGCTTAACAAGCCTGTGAAAACTTGCACGCAATAACAATGTACACGGCACACGCTGTCATCTGTAATATTCCAAAACTTTGATACCTTCGACTGCAACTATAATATATTTTTTTAAACAATGCATTTCCATTAAGTGTACCGTGTTCCGTTGCATGGCGAGTTCCCTTGCTGTGCTTGACACACTATTATATACTCCGTCCACCCCGTAGTGGATGGTACGGTACGAAATAGCGCCTGTCGGCACATGTCAGCTCAAAATTTTGTGTTGACCTTTTACCCATGTCGACATTTTGGCTGTCGACCTTTTGACCCTTTGACTGTCGACCTTTAGACTGTCAACCTTTTGACCCTGTGGAGCTTTTTTACGGTTGACCTTTTGGACCCTGTCGACCTTTTGACTGTTGACCTTTTGACCCGGTCGACCTTTTGACTGTCGACTAATAGTGGTCGACCTTATGACTGTCGACACCTTATGATAGTCAATCTATCAAGATTCCGATACAGTACCTAATTTAATATGTAGACAAACTTCAATCACACACTGCTGCCACCTATATTATTTATAGTTTCTGACAATAATTTCTTCACCTTTCTAAACATTCATCAGATGTATACCAGAGTCAACCAGAATAAGATCCTTTAAGTAAAGGACACTTTTTCTGTAGTCCAAGAGCTCATCATTTACGTAAGCATGCTGAACTGAACAGTTCTGAACCTGAAGCATTATTTCCTGTGTTCTCCCATCCAGTATCCTTGGCACTTAAGAGTACAAGGCAATTTTCCATTCTTGAGCATGTAAACTAACAGAAAATAACACAGTGTTTGTTGCGTGCAAGGAGCAAAAAGTATCTCTGATCCAAATCTAAATACAAAATCCACAGTTTAGACCTCACATTTTTCCAGCACTAGCCAGTGCTTTCTGTCGTGAATGACAGATGCCTTTTCAAATATTTAACCTTCCCATATTTTCCAGAACTCTGGCACGCACAGGGCCAGAACACATGCCCTTATAAAACAAACCCATGAACAAAACACATGGCACAGCCGGCAAGATTTAAAAAACTCCAGTTTTACACCATAAAATGTTTCAGATGACAGTTTTAAGAACAAATGAGTCAAGTACAGAGAGTAGATTGATAACACTAGTTAGTTATTTGGATAAACTTATTCTAAACAACTTGCATAAGATTGCACAACATGCAGAACTTGCTGTTATTTCTACCTGTTTTTATTTATTTATTTTTATATACAGCACATTGGAGCATATTTATCAAGAATTATATGCATTATATTTGTCATATGAAGGTGCAACACCAAGTATGGCCACCAGGGTGACTGCATGAAGCTGCAAGTATTGAGTGATATGTCCTGCTGCAGTGTGTGAGCGATGGGTTGCAGCCTGTCTGTATGAGACTGTGGTGGTCATTCAAAATCATTCAGTCCCATGCATATGGGCGATTATACGCATGTGCAGGGCCAGGTAGGAGAGGAAGGGGGGTAGGCAGGGTCCGGAGCAGGGGAACACCCAGCATTTTATGGCCATCACCATGAAATTGCTGGGCATTCCTCTGGGAATGTATGCGGGCCGATGCATGCCGGGGGTGTGGACAACTGACGTCACATGATGCCTGCCCCATCTTCAGCGGACTCCAAGGGAAATAAAATTCAGTTTAGACTTTCCGAAGGGGAGAGAAATCATTTGATGGTCGGCGAATGATTTCTGTCCGTTTCAGCCCACATGCTAGGAGATGTGTTCTCAGACACATCCCCTCACAATGTGGGCGGCGCTGGTGGCTGGTGCTCGGCCGGCGGCATATAGCGAAAGACTGCTGCTTAGCAAGCGGTAGTGAATCAGACCCTGTGTGTGTGTTTGAATGAACAAGGAGATCTCCTGAGGTGGGAACACTGCTGCATGTGGTCTGTGTAGGCAAAGGAAATGTACCAGGAACAGGGTCAGTGGCATTGCCACCGTACGGCAGACCCCGCGGCGGCTTGTAGGAGCCAGCGCCAGCGGGGTCTGTGGTGGAAGCCGGCACCTATCAGGTGAACTGCGGCTCCAACTCTGCCCGCGTCTTTCCGCTCTACCCACGTCTTTGTGCACATGCACAGCCCCTGCCGCGTCCCGTCCGCCTCCACGGGGAGCAACACCGAATCCACCATCCCCGCTCTTGCCCCCCCGCACACGACACTCACTCTCCCCAATGCTCCTCTAGCTGCACAGCAATAAGCAGCCCGGAGGCGGCCAGAGACCTCACCATAGAGGAGAAACGCCAGTTCCCCAGAGCAGGGATGAGAAGGGGACCCCCAGGCCAGGACAGTGCGGTGGCGCAGGTGTGTTGCATGAAGGCTGCAGATGGATGATGATTGGTCAGATGGAGTCCCAGCATGCCCTGTGCATCTATGACAGGGCCCAGGTTAGAAGCTGCCGCCGCCCCTGCACTACATTTTGCTTGTGACATGAACTGAGAGCAGCCGGGAGAATGGAACAAGTTCAGTGTAAGCATTTTCCTTTTACATTGGCAGCTTTTTTTGTATAGGAGGTGTTTGCCTTTATGATGAGGAGCAATGGCGCACCATAATCTGTGTGTGTGTGGTTTGGGGAGTGGGGGTGTAGTAACACAGCTACCCTGGGTGCAGGGATTGCTGTTGCTAAGGGGCTCAGGCCATCTCACAAGCACTGCCTAGTGGGAGGGACGACTGTTACATTCCTTAACTCCCGACTTCGCGGAGCAACAGGAGGATGGAGGGAGGGGAGCGAATGCAAAAGAGAATTGTTGGCAGCTGTACGGTATGTCATTCTGTCAGTCACCTGATGCACACTATTGGCAGCAGAAGTTGAAGAAGATCTTATAAGCCACAGCCATGGCCCACTTCCACTGACCCCGCTGTGACCCATGTTTTCAGGTAAAAAGCTGGTCTGTCTGGAATATAGAGGGGTCATGACGTAGTGCTGGGAATAGATAGTAGGGTGTAGAGGGGTCAGTGATGTATTGTAGGGTGTAGAGGGGGTCAGTGATGTAGTGTAAGATGTAGAGGGGTCATTGATGTAGTGTAGAGGGGTCAGTGACGTAGTGTGAGGTATAAAGGAGTCAGGAGCCAGCCTAATCCTCCCCACTAGTGCCAAACCCTATCCTACCTACCCTGCAGCCTAACCATCCCTGCTAGTAGCTAACCCACCTGCCATGCAGCCTAAATGTAGTGCTCCCTCCTGCACTCTAACCTGACCCTCCACGCTAGTGCCTGGACATACCTACCCTGCATCCTAACCCTCCTCCGCTATTTCCTAATCCTAACCTACCTACCTTGCAGCCTAAACCTAACATTCCCCCCACAGACTAACCCTAACCCTCCCCGCTAGTGCATTACCTACATACCCTGCAGCATAAACCTAACCCACCCACACACAGCCAATCCCTGCGGTGGAAGGTATTTGGGGATGCAGCGGCAGTATTGTGTAGCTACAAACCTTGCACCAGCCCTGGGTTTGTGTCATATAGGGTGAAATGTAGTAGCATGAGAGAATCAGAAAGTGAGATATTTGGTAAGAAATCTCCAGTTTTTTTAAAGCTGCAATCATTTACACTGCAAAACCAGTTTGATTTTGAAGTTTAAATAATTGCCACTTTAAAGAAACTGGAGATTTCTTACCAAATCTCTCACTTTCTGATTCTCTCTCATTTGTAATGGGCATTACAGTGTGTCACATATTGGCCCTTATTCAGATCTGATTGCAGTACAAATTTGTTTGGAAAATGGGCAAAACCATGTGCACTGCAGGTGGGGAAGATGTAACATGTGCAGAGAGTTAAATTTGGGTGGGGTGTGTTGAAACTGAAATCTAAATTGCAGTGTAAAAGAAATGATGCCAGTATTTATTCTGCACAGAAACAAAATAACTCACACAAATCTAACTCTCTCTGCACATGTTACATCTGCCTCACCTGCAGTGCACATGGTTTTGCCCATTTTCCAAACTAATTTGTACTGTAATCAGATCTGAATAAAGGCCATTGTGTAATAGGCATTGCAGTGTGTGGCATATTGTATAATGGGCATTGCAGGGTGTCATATCCCCGCACCGGTGGCAAAGCAGGTCCAGGCTCCAGCACGGAATGTGGTCATCACCTGGATCCTCCCCGTCAGCCGCTAACACAGGCAGCGGCAGAAGGTAGATGAGCACTCTCTCACTGCAGCTAGCAGCTGGGAAGTGCTCCACCACAGTGTGTGTCTCTTCACCAGTCTCCTGTCATTTCCATCTCTGTGGCACGCCACTCTGGATACATTGTTTAAATGCCATACATGTTATCAGTGAATACATCTAAGGTAGTCTCAATGTAATATGAGCGTGTGTTAAACCAGCAATTATAGTGTGTACAACTGATACATTTTGTAGCAACAATTTGAACATTAGGAAATTGCCAGAGTGGAGGATGTTCACATAATTGCAATCTACTATAGAGCCTAGGAGAAACTCTAACAAGCAGGAGGATTCCACTGTGTTAACAGCCATCATATAATCAGGACAAGCAGACATTGCTACCTCACTTAGAGGAATATTAATCCCACCTTGTCTGCTTCACAGGACGGTACCATAGCAATTAACATTCTTAAAAAATCAAACCTATCATAGTATGATATTACATCAGCATTGATTTTTTACTTGATCGCCAGACCCTGTTGCAATAGATCAGAGAACCACCAAAAACCAATACGGTCTCCATGCCCACCGTGCTGCACTGATTGCCGGACCCTGGTGCAAGCGATTGGGGAACTATTAAGTACTATTTGTGTCCCCATGCCCACCTAATAAGAAGGGCCATTAAGCCGTGCTATTTTCAAAGTGTAGCTACAATATCCAATTGAATAAGCTGTGAAACCCACCCGCTGCGCCATCCCTACCTGCAGCCAAACAGATTAAATTGATTGAGACGCAAAACCCTGTCATATTGCCACCATACCCCACTGGATTGCCCAAATCCTCCCCGAACTTGGAAACCAAGCAGTGGAGGGCCAGGACAGTACTCAGGTGGGAGACCCCTTGGGGAAGACCAGGTGTGGCAATATAAGATCAGGGGGGAGGAGCTGCCGTATCTATCAATACCTGTATTAATGACTGCCAGAGTGAGTTTCTATGAAAGATTATTATTTATCCAATTTAGAGGCTGTGTCACCTTTCTTCCCCAGTAAACCATTTGAGGTACAGTACATTATTTTGTGTTACTAAGCATATTATTGCACACACCCAGGGGAATTGTATCATTTCACTGCCTATGATCACTGGAAATTGTACCTCTGATAAAAACAGTGCTCAAATGATAAATTAACCCCTTCAGTGGTGTTTTTTTTGGGGGGAGCGCTCCCCACTGGGTGAGTTTTTTATGGGGAGCGCTCCCTTAAAAAAAACCCGCCACTACCCCCCTGGGTCCGGGCAGCGCCACTGAACTGTCAATCAGCGGCTGCCCGGACCTGCGCCCCCCGCGGCGCATCGCTGTCCCCGGCAGCCGGCTTGTCATAAGCCGGCGCCGGGGACTTCTATTGAAAACCCGGAGGGGAGGGGTGAGGAGGAGGCGATGCTGCAGAGGGGAGGCAATCCCGAGAATTTTCCGGGCTTGCCAGGCTGGGCACTGAGGCACAGCCCGGAAAATTCTCGGGATTGCCACTGCCTTCAGTTAATGGTTAATGTGTGATAAATCCACGAATATTCCTTAACTAAAACAGTTTAAGGATCACACTACATTTTTAACAAAATTACCAAAATACCTGTGCCACCCAATGTTTTTAAAAGTCTTTAATAAAAGTTATGTCTTAAACTATCCATCAAATTCATTTATAAAGGAGTGCACCCAAAAAGCGTTTTTTTCTTTCTTTGTCAGCCTCTTTTCTGACAAAAAAATCCCCAGTGTACAACCATTGATTATAAACGCCGGGCGCACCGCCAACCAGTTACCTACAAGAATCTATCCAGTTTAGTAGTTCAAACAAGTTGGTCTCTAAACAGTTATACAGATTGCTAGTCTGTGCGGATCTTTATCTCTTCTTTTGAACAATATTGTTTCTGAGGCCTATCTCAGCTCCAAGATCTGGCACGACACATCGGTATTGGCACCATATATAGACTTTTTTTGCAATTTTCTCTCTCGTTTTTCTTACCACATCATTTATATATATACACCAGTCAATGTCGACCTTTAGGAAAAAAGAATGGTGTACCAGCGCTGGCTGTGCAATTATATAGACCAGACGGTTTCTCAAAAAATGAATTACAATTTATTTATACATAAATATAAAAACAAAAATAAAAACACATTAAATGAATTATATGTAACTAAGAGCACAAGATGTTATGTCCATATAGTATGGAGCTCCACAATTAGTGGCTTTACTGAATGAAATTTCAGAAGAGAGGTATGTTACCATCTGGTGTGTCACTGGTTGTTATACCAGGAGGGGGTGTGATGATAAGTCCCGATATAAAGTTCCCTTGTAGGAATTAGATGCTCTCCCTATTCGGCGTCTTCTCCTTTAAAGCTGGAATGTGTTTAGGAATTTTGCAGAAATCACATAATTTTGTAATCCAATTAAACACATTCCAGCTTTAAAGGAGAAGACGCCGAATAGGGAGAGCATCTAATTCCTACAAGGGAACTTTATATCGGGACTTATCATCACACCCCCTCCTGGTATAACAACCAGCGACACACCAGATGGTAACATACCTCTCTTCTGAAATTTCATTCAGTAAAGCCACTAATTGTGGAGCTCCATACTATATGGACATAACATCTTGTGCTCTATAGATACATATAATTCATTTAATGTGTTTTTATTTTTGTTTTTATATTTATGTATAAATAAATTGTAATTAATTTTTTGAGAAACCGTCTGGTCTATATAATTGCACAGCCAGTACACCATTCTTTTTTCCTATCTACCATTTGGGCCTGACAACCCAGTACCAGCAGCTGTTGATAGCGCACCACCCAAACCCATTTCAATGTCGACCTTTAGTCTGAAAAATGAACTATTACCAAAAAGAAGGATTGACAACCTGGACAATATCTTCCCTACCTCCATCAATGAGACCACCTCAGATTCCAATTGGAATGATGATCTAACCAGATTGAAGTATATATTACAACGACAAATTAGAACTAACTGGGACCTAACAAGCCTAGAAAACTACTGTAAATCAAAAATCACACCACGAAGACTAAGACCAAGGACTTTTCCGGCGTTTGAATTATGCACCGAAAATCTTACAAAAGAGTGGGAAAACAGTCTCCTGAAATGCTCTCAGGGATTGATGGGAATCCTGATCCAACACAATCACCTCATCCTAGATCAGTCTCTAAAGAAGTAGAAGCCCTAGGTAAAAAAACTAGAACCGTGGGAGTCAAACACCACCTTTCAACTTCATTTTGAAAAGAATAAAAAAGATTTAGAAGAGTATGAAAAAGTGATAATAGAAAGGAAAAAGAATAAATTCCGCTGGGCCAAGCGAAATCAACACAGGGATCCGAATCGATACCAACCATCAACTTCTGAGACTGATCAATCTAGCACAGAGGATTTAAGTGACGATAGTCACCAACGGGAGGAATCTCTACCTAAAAGACCCACCAACCATACTTACCAATCACAATCAACTGGAGCAGGCCAACTCACGCCGGAACCTTTTTTAGAGTACAGCAGGCGCAGCAGAGGCCCCAAACAAAACGAAAGACCAGACGCGGTAAAAAGAAGAGGAAGAAGAAACCCATCTCGATGGGGGCCACACATACCGAATCATTACCCTCTGAGGGGCATGGAAATGCAAGAGCAGGCATATCGCAACTACAGATAATTAACCTATCCCAACACACCTTATCAGAGACACAAGAACAAGTTCTACAAAAGGGGCTAACTTTCTGCCCCACGTCCACCTTCGACCGGTTTCAATGGGAAACTAATCTCCAATTATTCAGTAGGAAACTACTACTTACCCAGTTCCATGCGAAAAAGGAAGACAATACTCTCCCCAACACCACATGGACCAATCAAGAATTGGAAGCGTTGCAAGCTCTAGAAGAACTTGATGACACCACCACTACTAATGAATCTGAAAAGAGACCGATATGCAAAAAGCGATCCACCTTTTTCCCTCCAGCTAACATCTGCCCCGAGATACAAGTTTTCACCAAGATGGTCATACAAGACTTTGACAAACTGTACAAAAAAAGGAAACATCACATATATACCGGCAATACCAATAAAAAAGAAAGGAAAGCAATTCAAGAACTAAGAGAATGGAAGGATGTCCAAATTAAACCTTCTGATAAAGGGGGCAATATCGTGATATGGCCCCAGTCCCTATACCTACAGGAAGCCAATAGGCAGTTGGATGATGCAACTTGTTACACGAAGACAATGTTCAATCCAACATCGAACTTCCAAACCGTATACAATCGTCTCATAGATGGAGCGCTAAAGGACAACGTCATCACTAAAACCGAACATCAATTTCTCCAAACCCCCAACCCACGTGTAGCAACCTTTTACCTATTACATAAGGTTCACAAAAACCTGAATGAACCTCCTGGACGCCCCATAGTATGAGGAAATGGGGCCCTAATAGAGATAGCTTGTGTGTTCCTGGATACACATCTCAGACAACACGTTACATCACTGCCTTACTATACGCAGGACAATGCAGATGTGTTGAAAAAACTAAACTATGTCTGCCTGGAAGAGAATGAAATACTTGTCAGTATGTATGTAGAAGCCCTATATACCTGAATCAGACATGATCTGGGCATCAAGGCAGTAAAATACTTCCTTGAAATGGAAAGCATTGGTGATTTCCAGCTGTTCTTACTGGACTTACTAAACTTCGTCCTCCATAAGAACTACTTCACTTTCAACAACAGCTACTACATCCAGGGGAGGTGGACAGCAATGGGGGCAGCATGTGCCCCCACATATGCCAACCTCTTCCTTGGATGGTGGGAGCGAGAGGTGGTATTTGATGAAGCCATCCAGGTCTATGATAACTGCATCACAACATGGATGCGTTACATAGACAATATTTTCATGATATGGAGGGGTGATGAACAACAACTCAAAGAATTTGTTAACCATCTGAATACAAACACACTAAACCTCAAGTTTACACCCATGACCGCTCCAATATCTCATTCTTGGATCTCAAAATCTACAGAGGGGCCCAGAACATGATAGAAACTGAACTGTTCCGAAAATCAACCGCCACAAACAGTCTCCTCCACCAAACAAGTGCTCATTTTCCGCCCACTGTAACCAATATTCCAAAAGGAGAATTTTTAAGACTTCTAAGGAACTGTTCAAATTACAAAGTTTTCAAATCCAACTGCAAAGACCTCGCCATAAGGCTGAAAGAAAGAGGCTACTCTAACAGGTCAATTAAAAAAGCGGAAAGAATGGTAATCACCACAGATCGATCCAAAATGTTATTCCGAGACAAAGGATCTTCATCCGAACCAACAGATAATACCATCAGATTTGTAGGCAATTACTGCTCAGAGTGGAGAGTAATCAAGAACATCATACAAAACCATTGGCACATCATTCTCTGTGACAGTGACCTAGCTGCAAAGGTGAAACCCCAAGTAGACATGAGTTGGAGATGTGCCCCAAACCTAAAGGATCAACTGGTACATAGAAACTTTTCCAACACAACACCCAAATCCTCGCTCCCCAAAGGTACTCATCCCTGTGGAGGCTGCAAAATCTGTCCATACGTCAACAAGACCACCACAATAAAAGACAAGTATGACAACACTATCACAGTCAAGGATTTCTTCAACTGCAGGAGTAAGAATGTTATCTACTGCATAACCTGTCAGTGTAATATGAAATACGTGGGTCTGACCACAAGGATGCTCAAACAACGAGCCCTCTAACACCTTGGCAACATCCGCAATGCCCCATCAGATGTCACAAAAATGAAAAAACTAACTACAGTAGCAAGACAATTTTTAAAAGCACATGAAGGAAAACCTGCAGGTTTCCAGATATATGGTCTAGAACAAATCCGCCTAGGACTAAGGGGAGGGTACTTGAACCAAATACTCCTTCAAAAAGAAAGTAAATGGATCTTCTGCTTGGGATCCTTGGCCCCCAATGGCCTGAATGAGGATATCAAATATGGAGCCTTCTTGAAATAAAACCATCATTTAACTGATGTACTTTCTCAAAATTGTGTTATAGGCATTGCAGTGTGTGGCCATTGTGTAATAGGCATTGCAGTGTGTGGTATAATGTGTAATGGACTTCATGGTGTGTGTCATAATGTTTAAGGAACATTACGATGGGTGACATATTGTTATTGGGAATTGCAGTGTGTGGAATTTTTGTAAAGGGCATTACCCCTTGAAGCACATACTTTTTTAAATTAGCACATTGTTTATTTTTAAAATATCTGTTGGCGGGGCACATTTTTACTGTTAAAACTAGGAGCCATATTGTCTAGAAACAGCCCTGTTTGTTTCACCAGAATGCTATGAGGGGGGGGGGAGCAAATTTTATAGTTACGCCGCTGAACAGGGACGTAACTAGATATTCGTAGGCCCCATAGCAAAAGTTTTTAAGGGCCCCCTATTTAGCAACTAAATAAATATATGTAAAACATTACTTAGCCAGTAAAGATGGGCCCTCCTTCAGCTCTGGGCCCCATAGCAGCTGCACCCCTTGCACCTATGGTAGTTATGCCCTTAGCCAGGAAGATATACCTAGAGAGGTGTCCCAGACAATTTAGTGTTTTACATGAAAACTGACTTATCAAATTATTTGCAAAATGAATAGAACATGTAGTCAAGACATTGGCAAGGCTAGAAATAATGATTTTTATTTTAAATAATAAGTTTGTCCTTCAAATTGTGCTTTCGTCAAAAAATGCTCCTTTTGCAGCAACAGCATTGCAGACCTTTCTAGCGGTTAATTTGTTGAGGCAATCTGAAGAAATTTCATCCCACGCTTACTGAAGCACCTCTCACGAGTTGGATTGGCTTGATGGGCACTTCTTGTGTCCAATAAGGTAAAGGTGCTCCCACAACAGCTCAGTGGGGTAACTGGGGTTGAGATCTGGTGATTGCGCTGGCCACTATATTACAGACAGAATACCAGCAGACTGCTTCTTCCCTAAATAGTTCTTGCATAAATTGGCAGGTGCGCTTTGGGCCATTGTCCTGTTGGAGGAGGAAATCGGCTCCAATCAAGCGCTGTCCACATGGTATGGCATGGTGTTGCAAAATGGAGTGATGGCCTTCCTTATTCAAAATCCCTTTTACCTTGTACAAATCTTCCACTTTACCAGCATCAAAGCAGCCCCAGACCACCACATTCCCTCCACCATGCTTGACAGATGGCATCAGGCTTTCTTCCAGCATCTTTTAACTTGTTCTGCTTCGCTTTTTTTCCAGTCTTCCTCTGTCCAATATCTGTGTTCTTTTGCCCATATTAATCTTTTTTTTTATTGGCCAGTCTCAGATATGGCTTTTTCTTTGCCACTCTGCCTCGAAGGCTAGCATCCCGGAGTCGCCTCTTTACTGTAGACGTTGACACAGGCATTTTGTGGGTACCATTTAATGAGCTGCCAATTGGGGACCTGTGAGGCATCTATTTCTAAAAGTAGAGACTCTATGTACTTTTCTTCTTGCTCAATTGTGTATTGGGGCCTCCCACTTCTCTTTTTACTCTGGTTAGAGTCTGTTAGTGCTGTTCCCTGAAGGGAGTAGTACACACCATTGTAGGAGATGTCCAGTTTTTTGGCAATTTCTCGCATGGAATAGAATTCATTTCAAAGAACAAGAATAGCCGAGTTTCACATGAAAGTTCTCTTTTTCTAGCCATTTTGAGAGTATAATTGAACCCACAAATGAGATGCTCCAGATACTCAACTAGCTCAAAGGAAGGCCAGTTTTATAGCTTCTTTAATGAGCAAACTGATTTTCAGCTGTGCTAACATAACTGCACAAGTGTTTTCTAATAATCTATTAGTCTTCTAACGCGATTAGCAAAGACAATGTACCATTAGAACACTGGAGTGAGGTTTGTTGGAAATGGTCCCATTAAATGCTGGGCCAGTGCCGCCACTGCCCCCATCCCTCCCTCCCCACTGCAAACTGCCCGGCGAGTGAGTAGCACAGAAATGCGCAAACCCTGTCCATCAGGACAGGGGCCAAATTCAGATCACTACGTGTGATTCTGAATCGTCCCCTATATGAAAACACCCATGGGGTACATATAAATAATAAGTATTCCCAGAATGTATGTAAGTGGGACCACAGCAGATATTGTAGCTAGTCTCCTGTTTTCACTCGCAAAAGCAGCCAATGTAGTCTGTAGTACTTTTCACAAGAGTTAACGAAAGTGGGATATGTGAGAACCGTCCCCGGCACTCAGCATTTGCACAAATGTGGTCATCATAACTCACATGTGCCGTAGTGTGCGCACCTCCCAAAGAATAAATTAAATGATTCATAGTAAGATCATTAACTAAAGATTCTGTGTTTTTCACAGATTTTTGGTCAAATTGGCACACTAGAGATTTATTGTACACAATACTTCAAATTACCCCTAGCGCTTTCAGATAACTTACACTATAATAACAAGGTAAGTGTCCTCAATATATCGTGTAGAGGTATAAAGTCCTTGAATATTTCACAAGTGGACATCGGAATACAAGGTCATAATCCTCCAATGTAAGATAGGGAAGGATGATATTTCCAGACTCTGTATTTCTATGAAAGAAAAAGGAATAGTGCAACACCTCTTGCTAAAAGGGGATAACAATTTTATTTTTGCACTTACAATTTCAATATAATAAAAAGCATATAGTCACCAGCCGGTGATAAATGGTGGGGAGGTTACACCCAAGGTTTCTCCAACGATCCTACAGGCTCCGGAACCTCTTTGGTCGTATGGAAGTCAAGGGGTATCAGACAGGACTCCTCCTCCAGAGAACGGGTGATTCTACCAGCCACGGGAACACCTGCTTAATGCATTTCGGACCTTTGGGTCCTTCATCAGAAGCATGATGTTTCCTGTGGCTGGTGGGATTTAAATAGCAGACAGAAGGAGCCAAAGAAACTCACGTTTTCCGACGCCGGCACTGGAATCGGAAGTGAACAGAGTTTTGCTCGGAAGTCGGATATGCACCTTTTGCGGTCCACCCCGAGTTCCTCCTTGCGTTCCAGAGCCGGAACGTCACTTCCGGCATACTGTGGACGGAGCTTACATCGGAGGGATTTAAAAATCAAAGATAATCTTTCTAAAAAGGTGGAAGAAAATCCAAAAAACCCTAATGTACCCCCACAAACACAACAACAAAAAACTGAAACACCTAGGTGGAGAAAACAACCTAAAAAGAAATTTAATAAAGAAAGAATGGGTTCAGGTAAAACCGCGTATGTCATACCCCCTAAACGGAAAAGGGGACCTAACCAACATATGGGCAATAGGGAACCATATAGGGAAAATCCCCCTATGAATGAAAGAACCCCTTTTAATCGTTATCATACTAGAAACAGATTTGATCCCTTAACTCGTGATGAACCGGAACACACACTTTTAGAGTTTTTTAACAAATTGAATCACAACGATTTTAATCTCAATCTGACTTTTATCTGGAGCATGGAGAAAATAGTGTTTTTAGACCTTAACATACATATTAAGGATAATGTTATTTGCACTTCGAACCATACTAAGGCTACTGATTCCAATAGCTACATAGAAAGGAACAGTCAGCACCATAGAAACTGCCTCAAGGGTATCCCGTATGGCCAATTCTTACGGGTTAAGCGCAATTGCACAGAGAATGACATATATGAAACCCAAGTAACTGAGATGTCAAATCGTTTCCTTGCAAAAGGATATGATAAAAAGGAACTTACAATTGCAAAACAAAAAGCAGATGCTGTAAATAGGAAAGACCTTTTGGGGGAGCAACGTGAAAAACCCAAAATAAGCAATGAATGGTCTTTTATTAAAGATTTTAACCCAAATTTTAAGTAAGGCCATTTTTCGAAAGAATTGGTATCTTTTAAAAAATGATCCAGTTATAGGTCCAACTATACCATGTCATCCAGGTTTTATATACAGGAAGGCCCCATCACTGAGAGACAAACTTGTTAAAAGTAGTCTAGACGTGGTCTTAGGAAGGAGGAGCCACGACGGCGTGCACGTGAGGGAGGTGGTTGTGCTCTCCAGCGTCTATGCTTTCCAGCCGGTGAGACCTCTCTAAACCCCCCCACAGATGTGACTTAGGTGGCGGATTGACCAGACGAGGAATCGGGGTGCCAAGAAGTGGTGGAAGAAGGTCGCGTCTGACACTGGGCTGGCGTGTGCTTGTGGCGCCGTCTGATCGCGTGCCTCAGCGTAGTGACGCATTGGGAGTGAGCGGTGTCAGCGGAGGTAGACGGGCTGACTGAGCCGCTAGAGCGGCGGGAACGCTGGACCATGGTACCCGGCCTATGTGGTTGTTCGTGGAGTGGAGGTGGCGAGGCGCACGGACAGACACCGTAATTGGCGCCCTACCGAGCTGCCGGGAGTTGCCCAGCCGAATACCTGCCTCTGCCTGAGACCAAGAGCATCCTGCTCTCTGTATGCCGCACGGAGCTGCCCAGCCCCACACAGCTGTTCATTTACAGGCACGGTGGGTTACTTGCGGGACATTGAAGCAAAGCGACGAGTGACTGCTTGATACCCTCTGAGCTTGGTAAGTCCACACACACTAAATGGATTGTACAAAGTGTCGCTGACAGTTGTTGACTGCTTTAAACAAAGTTTGCCGAATTTGTGTCGGGCCCATTTCCTTGGCACCGAATGGCCCTCATTTAGTGTGAATAAGAACAGTGTGTGTGGTGAAGATTTGAATGCACATTAAGCAAAGTGTATAACCCGTGCGTTTTGCAAAAGGGCAGGAAGGAAGAGGCAGAATCTGCAACATTTACACATATCCCTCTTTGTTGTTGGTAACACTCTGCCCCATAGGATTGCAATGGGTAAATCCACCCAAAATACAGCTGCTGCACGGCTTGAGAAATACGCCCGCACTCAGCCGCAAGGCCTACCGCCGTCGCGTGATAGTACGCCCCACTCTACCCCCACAAAGAGCAGTGCCCCCCCTCAACAGCAAGACATAACGCTAGCCCAAGTCTTAGAGGCAATTAACGCATCAGAAACTCGGCTGTCGGGTCAAATTAACAAAGTTCAGTCAGACATTATGCTTCTTCGCGATGATGTACAGAAAATTCGCACTAGAGTAACAGAGGCCGAGACCAGAATCTCTGGGGTCGAAGATAATATAGCCCCGATGCAGGCACAGTTTAAAATTATGGCTGAGAGAATGCAGGAACTGCGCAATAAACTATCTGATATCGAGGGGCGCTCTCGCCGTAACAATATACGGTTTGTCGGGCTTGATGAACGGGCAGAGGGAGACTCGCCAGAAAAGTTTGTTGAGGACTGGCTAAGGCAGTCGCTTGGTCACGAGGCTCTGTCCCCCCAGTTTTCAGTGGAGCGTGCCCATCGAATTCCATACAGACCTCCAATACCGGGTGCTCCCCCCCGTACTCTGATAGCGAGAATATTGCTCTCAAAGGATCGTGATAAAATCCTGCGGCTCGCCAGGGACATGGGGGATCTGAAATATGACGGGAAAAAAGTCTCGGCCTTTCCAGATCTGCCATACGAGGTCCAAAAAGACAGAGCACGATATCGAGAAGTGAAAGCTCGACTGCGGGATCTGAAAATAAGTTACTCAATGATCTACCCTGCCAAGCTTCGTGTAGTTACCGAGGACGATACTAAATTATTTTTTTCTGCACAGGAAGCTGCTGCTTGGCTGGACCGAGTATACCCGTCTAAGTTACAATTGGCTAAAGTCTAGCTGTAATCGGAATAATGATGTACCTATAGTCGCAATATAATGAACCATCTCTGTGCGACATCTCAGTGACTTTAGTTTAAAAACTTTAACAACTTTTGCTGATATGATTCGGTGGGTGGGGGATTGAGAAGGTTTCTTATGTGTTTTTCCCTTTCTTTTGTTTTTTTTTTAATGTTATTTTTGTGGCGCTGGAGAGTCACACACGCCTTGTGAGGGCTCTATTATAACCTTTTTTTCTTCCCTTTGCAAGGGGTACTGGTCTCAGTGGACCATATAGGGGGGGGGGGGGAAGCAGGTGGGGGGAGGTAGTGCTTGAAGTATGCCTAAAGGGGTAGGTGATATAGGGAGGGGGGTTGGTGGGTATTTGTTTAGTGTTGTGTGTAGGTGTGTATTTGTAGTGTATCAACAGACATATTGTGCGGTACAGCCTTGGTTTCAGCTAGTAGCACTGTTAAACATGAGCTGTTTGTTATTCCTAGAGTACGCTAATGGTTAGCTTCATGACATGGAATGTTAGAGGTATGGGGGAAAAAATTAAGAGGTCCCTGGTGCTCAACCAATGTCGATCCGCATCCGCGGATGTCATCTGCCTCCAGGAAACGCACATTAGCGGCGACAGGGTAGCTTCTTTGCGGCGTCCCTGGATGGGAAATGTTTTCCACTCATGCTTTTCTTCTTCTGCACGAGGTGTGTCTATTATTTTTAAAAAAAACACTGTGTTCGAGATGGTAGCCTCTGAAATAGATCCTCTGGGTCGATACGTGTTTCTGGATGGGTTATTAGAGACCAAGCGATACTGCATTTTAGCCATATATGTCCCTCCGCCTTTTACGTTAGACATCTTGAGGCTTGCTGTTAATTTCACTGCTGCACGCCCAGATAACTATGTAGTATGTCTGGGCGATTTCAACGCGGTAATGAATACAGGTAGAGACAGATTTTCAACTAGCGGCGTTGGCCCCGATAAAGAAACTGCAATGTCTCGCTTTATATCTGAGTTTGACTGGGTGGATGTATGGCGGGAAAAGTATCCCAGCTTAAAACAATTCTCCTTCTATTCACCTCCGCATAACACCTTTTCCAGAATAGATAACATTTTCATCTCTAGAAACTTAACCCCGAGGGTATCTCGGGTGGAGTATCTACCCCGCGGCATCTCGGACCACTCCCCGGTCCAAATACAGATTGAGACATCTAATCCAACCAGTATTAGGCTGTGGAGCCTACACCCCACATGGCTTTCTCTAATTGGGTCGGAGGAGGAATTTAAACTTATGGTGGAAGAGTTTCTAGAGCGGAATATGGATACTGCCTACCCCTCTATAGTCTGGGATTCTTTCAAGGCTTTTATACGTGGTCTTTACATTAAAAAAATCTCCCATGCTAAAGGTAAACTCCGGGAAAAGGCGGCTAGGCTGGAGGTACAGGTAGCGCTGATGGAAGGGAAATATATTAGCGACCACTTAGAAAACTCCAAAAGAGAGTGGCTGAAAGCCCAACAAGAATGGGTGGCACATCTTCAAACAATGATGGCCCACAAGATTCTGATAGACTCACATAAGTTTTACATGAATGTTGATAGATCTAGTAAATATATGGCATACTTGTCTAAACTTGATAAACCATCGACCATAGTTACTAAGATAGTCCTGAATGATGGCAAACTGGTCACCTCATCCGCAGATATCTCTGCGGCCTTCTGTGAGCATTTCTCTCAGGTATATAATTCCCATTTGACCACCGACGAAACCCAGATTAAAGCATATTTGGCTGATATTAGTATTCCGACTCTTAGTGAGGAGGATAGTAATAATCTGGAGGAGTCCTTTTCTATCAACGAGGTCGAGGCAGCTATTAGGTCCCTCCCTACTGGAAAGGCTCCAGGAGCGGACGGTCTCCCCTGTGAGCTTTATAAAGAATTTTCCGAAACCCTTGCCCCGCGGTTGCTGCAAATGTACGACAGAATGGAACTAGAAGGTCGATTATCTGACTCTATGTCCGAGGCCATTATATCGGTCATCCCCAAAAGTGGGAAAGATCTGAGCCTGGTTGATTCTTACCGGCCAATCTCCCTAATCACGACAGATGCCAAAATCTTCGCAAAAATTCTGGCGAATAGGTTGAATAGCGTGATTGGGAAGATTGTGCACCCTGATCAGGTGGGATTTATGTGTGGTAAATCGACCAGTATCAACCTTCGAAGATTATTTATGTTCTTGCAGGTGGCTGCAACAAATAATAAAAAAATAGCAGTGGCCTCATTTGATGCCAATAAGGCATTTGATTCGGTCGAGTGGCCGTTTTTGAGACAGGTATTAATTGCCTTCGGATTTGGTGAAAGATTTGTCAACTGGGTCTTTCTGCTGTACAGGGCTCCGCGGGCAAGGGTTCTCACGAATG
Organism: Crinia signifera; assembly: GCF_055691185.1. NCBI lineage: Eukaryota > Metazoa > Chordata > Amphibia > Anura > Myobatrachidae > Crinia > Crinia signifera. The sequence goes on from NC_139221.1 coordinate 194,425,648, forward strand.
GTTATCTGTCGGAGCCTTTTCCCTTATTCAGGGGCACTCGTCAGGGGTGTCCCCTGTCGTCTTTAATATTTGCACTGGCAATAGAGCCGCTGGCCTGTAAATTGCGGTCATTTCTGGGAGCGAGTGGCCAACACCTGACGGTGTATAAAAATATTGTCTCGCTCTATGCGGACGATTTACTGGTTGGTATGGTAGATAGTCTCAATTCCCTACCTGTAGTCATTGACCATATTAAGGAATTCGGGGTATTTTCAGGGTTGACTATTAACTGTAGTAAGTCGCAGCTTTTAACGTCTTTTTCGGATGAAGGCGACAATTGGGGTAATAGCTGGGGCATGACTCGGGTCGCAAAATTGAAATACCTGGGCATAACAGTTACGGTGAGCCCTGTAGATTATGTTAGAGACAACCTAGACCCCATTATTGACGAGATCAGGTGTAGGTGTAAAAACTGGCAAAGGCTCCCACTAACACTCATTGGCCGTGCAAATTTGATAAAGATGGTGATACTACCTAAACTTTTATACATTTTCACTAACTCCCCTATATTAATTAGGGAGAAAAGCTTCTTAACAATTAACCAAACGATATCCGCATTCATCTGGCGGAATAAAACACCGCGTATTAAGTTATCCACTTTGTGTAGGGAGAAAGACCGGGGGGGTGTATCACTACCAAATTTTAAAATCTATTACTATGCGGCCCAAATGGCCCAGCTTTCCACCTGGTGGAAAGAGGACGAGTATTATGCAGAACTTGAGGGGTACATAGGTAAAATGTGCCCTGGGCACACTCCGTTGCAGGTTCTTTTACGACATGACGGTCTCTTAAAGGCTCCCCCTTTTATAAAACAAGCACGGTATATATGGAAGTGGGCACATAGAAAAATGGAGTATGAAGGTCTAGATCCAGATACAAATATATTTTCAATTCCGTCTTATAGTAAGCTGAACGGTAGTCAGGGTAGCAGAGCCTGGGGACACTACGGTATACATTCCATTGGGCAAGTATTTGATGGGCAAGAACTTAAGCAATACTCACAGCTGCAGTCTGAGTATGATCTTTCTAAGGGTATGTTCTATAGGTACCTCCAAATGAGAAATGCCACACTACAATACAATCGCCACACCCTCATTTCAGTTGTTGAAGCTCCACTAAAGTGTGCCATTAAAACAATGGGGAATAATAAGCTCTTATCAAAGTGCTATAGATTTCTCATGATCAACACCCAGAATGAAGACGATAGGGCGCGCATGCAGAAGTGGCTAGTGAATATCCCAGAGTTAAATGAGGAAACATGGAGCAAAGCCCTTAAAACTATGTGTAAGGCGACAAACTCGCACAGAATTCATCAGGTTCAACTGAATATTGTATACTATACGTACTTAACCCCGGATAGGATAAATAGATATTCACAGGCGGGTGGGGATAACTGCCCCAAATGTCGTTTACCAAAGTGTGATTTTTGGCACCTGATCTGGGCGTGCGAGCACCTTCAGAAATTTTGGAAAGGGGTAGAGGAAGTACTTTCAGATATTGGCCTGAATGATTATAAGGTGTCCCCCTTGTCTGCAATATTAGGGGTGTGGCCTAGTGATACACCAAAGGAGGTTGGCCAACTTTTGATTAATTTATGTGCGATCGCTAAGGTTTCGATTGCGAGATGTTGGATGGGGAAAAAGGGACCATCAATTAGAGAGTGGACTGCATTGGTTAACAACACTGTTAGCCATGAGCAATACTTGTATCTCTCCAGGAAGGCAATAGGAAAATTTAACAATATTTGGGATAGGTGGTATTCTTCACCGTATAGCAAAGTTAAAAGCACTCACTAACTAATTTGAAACATAGTGGGGGGTTAAGGGGGACCTTTTCTTATCTTTTCTTGAATTTTTAGTCACATACCAGTAGAATGCTTATATACACATCTATTTGATAGCAATGATCTGAGCAAGCACCCTTTTCCTAATAAGTGTCACTTTGAACGTTAGCTTTCACTATAGTAAACACTAAAGCCCTGTGAAGGGCAGCACAGAGTGATGACACTATATAGTACGAAAATATAAACTATTTACATTAACCTGTCTACGATGCACAGCAAAGGTGGTTAAAATTTGAACATGGGATCGAGGGACTATCTAGACCCGGCAATGATAATATGTCCTATGTTTTTCCTTTTTTTCCTTTTATCACGTCTCTTTCTATATTGCCTTTTTTCGCATACAAATGAAATACTTCCTGGAATGATACAAGGCTGCACGATATGCTCATATTTATACTAGGAGGAATTATAAGTTACAGTAAGCTTATTAGTTGAACAAGATGTCTGAAATTTTATCTTTTATCCAATGGCTGTATAATCTGTCTGGTTGTGCCCAAGATACACCTATGTCTTTTTATTGTGTGTATATGTCTTTGTATTGTCATGAAATTTATAAATCTTTAATAAAGAATAATTGAAAAAAAAAAAAGTAGTCTAGACGTGATGCTCCATACAAGTGATCGGACAAAGGGGTTCCACCGTTGTGAGATGTGCAATGTGTGTAGGACAGTCAAAGGTGCTAATAAAACCAAGGAATTCACTTTTAATGGCAATATTTTTAAAGTAAATGATTTGATCACATGTAATTCCAAAAATGTTATTTATTTTTTACAATGTGACTGTGGCCTATTCTATGTGGGCAAGACCACTAGAAATTTAAAAACACGCCTAGCCGAACACGTGTACAACATAAGGAAGGGTCTGGAAACCCATACGGTTCCGGCCCATTTTATGAAAATCCACAATTCAAAAGAATGTTGTATAAAATCTTTTGGTGGCCTAGAAGTCATATTACCTACATGGCGGAATAAAAATGTTGATACACGTTTGGCACAGTCCGAAATTAGATGAATTTTTAAACTTAACACCCTCGTGCCAAATGGTCTTAATAGTGAATTCGAGATTAAATGGTTTTTATAGTACCCAGTCCTTTTTTATAATTTTATCAGCTCGTATATTGTATATCAAATAATTTTTAGAACGGTTTTGTATTATGTATATTACTATTGACAGCCCCCCCCCCCCCCCTTTTTTTTTTTTTTTTTTTTTTATAAATACTTTTTATTGCAATTTTATCATAAGTTCACAAGAGCGTAACAAACAAACATTTAACATGATCTGACATAGATATATACCAATATAAAATGACATTCACTTATACTCGGCAGGTTCGAAGTAGGTCTGGTTAAGTTCACTACGTGCCCATCATCTTACTATATAAATATACCAAGCTTCGAGGAGTTAGAGCTCATATTTCCTAAGGCGCATCTATTGGGGGTGTTAACCGTGTTACTCAGAGCTACTGTTATCGGGGCGTGTTGCTCACTTGACTTTACATGAGCGGTTTCAATCATATCTAGTTCTCGTCGGAGATGGGATATAGTATTAAACTGGGACGTTGTTACTAGGATCAAGTCATTGGATGTCTGGTACTGGGACATTAATTTCTTAACTTAAAGAGAGGAAAAAAGGGAAATAAGGAAAAATAAAAATAAATAAAAGGCAAGCAAATATATCCATAAATAAAAAAAGCAAATATCCTTCAAAGTAGTTCACCTAATTACATTCTTAACACTAGTGATCAATATTGTGATAAAAGCAACAACGTTGTGATTGCGTATGAAAACGGGTGATTATCAATATATCAATTAAACAATTATTCCCTATTATCCCCTAACAGTTTCCTTCCCCTCCCATCCCCCCTACTCCCACCATGGATTATTATCTTAAACATGTGTCTCAAACGTGTCTTTAACAAATCAACATTTTATACATCCCGATAGTGCCAATACTTGGACTTCTTCCATCTTTCCCATACTAAGTTAAATTTATCCAGTGTATTTCTACTCAAGTGAAGGTGTCTCTCCTGTACCGCTGTGTAGTTGACCAGACCAATCCATCCATTTATATCAGGGCTATTAGCGGCCATCCAAGTTCTGGCAATTGCCATTTTCGCCAGCGCCGCCAGGTTAATAAGATACTTTTTTACTCCCGCCTCTAATCTGTCGCCTACAGTAATATTGAGGATACAACTTTTAAAAGTCAGTGCTACCCTCGGCACCCCTGTCTCCACCATAATATCCATTACTTGTCGCCAGAAGTATGCCACTTCCTGGCACTCCCACAATAAGTGGGAAAAAGATCCAGGAAGTAGTCTACACTTCGGACACATCGGTGAAGCACCAGCTCTAAATTTAGCTAGACGGGTAGTCGAAAGGTATGCCCGGTGTAACACAAATAATTGTACTTGCTGGATCCGAATGGAGATTGTATTTTGTACTATTGACGATATAGCCATTTGCCATTCGTCGTCAGTTAATGGGCCAGTATCATTCTCCCAATTCAACCTTAGGCGGAGCAGATTTTCACATGGGCGTTCATGGTTAAGGAATTTGTACAACTTTGAGATGGTACAATACTTAATATCTTTCTTTAGCAATTTTTTAATTGGGGATTCTTCAAGGTATAATGGGGGAGGAGACAAGACAGTGCCCAATAGGCTTCTTAGTTGTAGGTAACGAAAAAAATATGTTTGCGGCACCCCGTATTCCTCTCTTAGCTGCGCAAAGGATTTTAAGTACCCAGCACTGTACAGCTGGCCTAAAGTCCTAATTGAATAAGCCCTCCATGTACTTCCCAATTGCATCGTTTTAGGTGCCCCCTTATCCATCAACCCTTCTATGGGAAAATCGGGATCTATGCCTCTATATCCTAGTAAAGAATTGGCCTCTCTCCATATTTTAATAGCCTGGGAGATCACAGGTGGATCTTTTGCTCTTGTATATCCCCCAAGCAGTCTCCTCAATAGGGTAACCCCTGGGGTAGATGTTTCTATCAAGGCCGCTACCTGTTCAACATTCCCCTGCTGGGTTATCCATGGCCTTAGTTGGGTTAGTTGGGCTGCTATATAATACAGCCTAAGATCGGGTAGACCTAGGCCCCCCTCTTGTTTATCTCTCATTAAGGTTTGCAGTTGTACCTTAGGTCTGGTATTATGCCATATAAAAGACGACACAATACCATTAATTTTCCTAAATATGGCCTTAGGGAGATAGACTGGTGCCTGTTGGATTACGTATAGAAATTTGGGGAGAATTATCATTTTTAACAAATTGACACGGCCAGTAACTGTGAGAGGTAGACGATTCCAATTCTTACACTTCCTTGTTAACTGATCTATTAAAGGGTTAATATTCAAAGAGACATAGGCCTGAGGATCTTTAGAGATCCAAATCCCTAAGTACTTGAATGTAGGGACCCATTTCAAGGGGAGTGGATGTGGTGCCGTCGCTGTGCCTATTCTATTGACCTGAAGAGCATGAGACTTCTCCCAATTAATCTTCACGCCAGAGTAGCCAGCAAATTCACTGAGCGTCTGCAAAACCACTGGGAGGTCCACATTGTAGTCTGCAAGGTATATTAAAATATCATCTGCAAATAATGACACTATATCACTCTCTGGTCCGACCCGAAAGCCTCTAATGTTAGAGTGCTTTCTTAGAATACAAGAAAGTGGTTCCACTGCCAGGGCGAAGAGAACAGGAGACAATGGACATCCCTGTCTCGACCCCCTGGCCAGTGGAAATGCCGGGGAAACCCAACCATTCACTGAAATACGGGCTGTAGGGGCGGAATATAGCAGTTGAATCCACCTAATAAATTTGGTACCTAAGCCGATGGCTCTAAGTACTGCCCACAAAAAGGGCCATTCAAGGACATCAAATGCCTTTGATGCATCCAGTGATATTATGGCCGAGGTCTCTCCTTCATTATGGGGATTCTGCAAGTGACACTGTAGTTTATGAAGATTAAGGTTAGTAGATTTGCCCGGCATAAAGCCTGATTGGGCTGGGTGGATAATTTTTAATATATGTTTATTTAATCTAGTGGCCAACACTTTAGCCAAAATTTTAGCTTCGATTGGAAGAAGCGAAATTGGGCGATAAGAATCGAGAGACAGTGGATCTTTACCCTGTTTTAATATAGTGATGATCTTTGCCTCTAGCATTGACGGTGGCAGGGTATTGTCGACGTAGCAAGACGACAACATTTCCCATAGAGGGGAGGCGATGGTCTCCGCAAACTTTTTATATAGCTCGGCCGGCAGGCCATCTAGGCCAGAGGCCTTGCCATTCGGTAAATCCCTAATCGCCCCCCTAACTTCATCAATGCTAAGAGGGGCCTCAAGTTCCGCTGCCTCTGTATGACCTAAAGAGGGCAAATCTATATTAGATATATACTGCTCTATTTCAGGAACCGTATATTGAAGTTTAGAGGTATATAATTTCCTATAATAGTCCATAATTTCAAGTCCTATCAAGGCCGTGGTCTCAACCACACTACCATCTTCTTTTTTAATGTTTTCTTATATATGGACTTATTCGGGACGATTCCCAAAACTAACTGGACTTATGATAAAGAATAACCGGTGAAGAATTGGTTCCTAAAAAGAAAAAGAATAAGGACTGCTGGAAAGAAAAGAATCTCCGTGAAGAAACTGCTTATATTTATTTATGTTATAAAATGTAAATAATTTATAATATTGGGTGTCGTCCAATAGAATGTTTTACAGTGTACCAGCAGTGATGTTCCGGTCTTTGGAACGCAGGGGAACCTTGGGGTGGAACGCAACAGATGCGTGTCCTACCTCCGATGTCAGCTCTGTCCACAGTATGCCGGAAGTGACGTTCCGGCTCTGGAACGCAAGGAGGAACTCGGGGTGGAACGCAAAAGGTGCGTATCCGACTTCCGAGCAAAACTCTGTTCACTTCCGGTTCCAGTGCCGGCGTCGGAAAACGTGAGTTTCTTTGGCGCCTTCTGTCTGCTATTTAAATCCCACCAGCCACGGGAAACATCATGCTTCTGATGAAGGACCCAAAGGTCCGAAATGCATTAAGCAGGTGTTCCCGTGGCTGGTAGAATCACCCGTTCTCTGGAGGAGGAGTCCTGTCTGATACCCCTTGACTTCCATACGACCAAAGCCTGTAGGATCATTGGAGAAACCTTGGGTGTAACCTCCCCACCATTTATCACCGGCTGGTGACTATATGCTTTTTATTATATTGAAATTGTGAGTGCAAAAATAGAAATACAGAGTCTGGAAATATCATCCTTCCTTATCTTACATTGGAGGATTATGACCTTGTATTCCGATGTCCACTGTTGAAATATTCAAGGACTTTATACCTCTACACGATATATTGAGGACACTTACCTTGTTATTATAGTGTAAGTTATCTGAAAGCGCTAGGGGTAATCTGAATTTCTTGTTGTATCCGATTTGTTAGAAGGTGGGTGAACCTTCTTATATCAAATTACCAGCTGCATTCAGACATCAGCGCAAAAGTGGTATCAAACAACACCTTGTTCTTATTGTCCACAATCCTGCCAAAATTGTCCAATATAGAGGTTTGGATGTTTTATAGTTCTTTAACAATGCCGCCTGCAGCACATACCTTTATGCAGTAGTAACTAACATTCAGAGACCATTTGTGGGCATTGAAGGCATGCCTGTCGGGGCTGTGTTTGGGGGTCTCTGTTCAAGCTGCCGTGTTGATTGGCTGTTCATTTACTCTAGATGAGGATTACTAAAACATCTGCAGTGTGCGCATAGAGGCTATTATTCTGGTTGGCTTCGTAAGCTGCGAAAATTACAGCTTACCGAGTACCAGACGGCACACCCCACCGACCCGCCAAATTGCTGCCACCCCACGCAATGGAGACACATCCCCTCGCATGTTCTGCTGGTGGAGAAATCATTTGATGGTCGTTGAGCATTGAATGTTTTCTTCAGGCCACATAAATATAACTCAGTGGATCAGCGAAGCTCGACGAAAACAAGCCATCCTTGCCATCAAACCCCCTCGCGAGGTTCGGCGAGGCTCGTCACAAATGCAGCAAGCCCGCTGCAGTTTGTGGTGAGCCCTGCCATTTTGATGGTCACACTCACCATTTCCACCTCGCTGAAAAAAAAACAGTGACTGGGAAATGGTGAGTGAACACTGATGGCGACAATTTATCAGCACTGCTCACTGGCATTGAATATACCCCTAAATGTATGATTGCCATTACCTGTTTTTGAACAGGTTAACTAATAAGAAAGGTGTCAATCATAAATTAAAACTGAAGTCCAGGAGCAGAGCATTGTGTTCCTCCTGGAGATGGTCATGTTGGAAGGTATGCTTTGAGTGCCAGCATCTCTGTGAGAGATATGCAACATATCTGCTAAAAATGCCAGCGTCGCTCACATTTGTTATATAAATTAAAATAAAAAATGTTTGAAAAAGATTATATTTCCTATATACTGTAATGTAAATATTACAGTTCATTATGATGAACAAAAAATGTTTGCTTGGCAATTTTCACACCGATTTTGACAAATTCACTTAAGGGTTAATAGATATAACAAAAATTTCAGTCATGTGTTTATGGGGTCGAGGTTACAGAGATGAGCAGGAGCACTAATGTGCAGCTATGCCCTGGCATCTAGAAAGCTTGTACCCATGCCCAGGGTTGCCTTCCTGATCCTCTCCTTCAGGGAGAAAATGCTCTGTTCCTGGACTTCCCTGGTAATGTATGATTGCCATCACCTGTGGTGAAACACCTTTCTAATCAATTACCTAACTCCCCACAGGTGGTGGCAATCATACATAACTAGGGAAGTCCAGGAACAGAGCATTTTCTTCCTGAAGGAGAGGGTCAGGTAGGCAACCCTGATCCATACCTCCCAACATGACCCTCTCCTGGAGGGACACAATGCTCTGTTTCTGGACTTTCCTCTTTATGATCACCATCACCTGTTTTAAACAGGTTAATTGATAAGGTGTTTCAGCATAGAGGAATAGAGCATTGTGCGTCTCCTGGAGTGGGTCATTTTGGGAGTTATGCTGTACAAGCTCTGCAGACATCAGTAGGGCACCACATTAGACCTAACATGTGAATGAGAATTTGTATCCTATACTGAAGAGAAGTAATGGTCATGATTCTAAGTATAGAACTCTGTAAAAAATACATGGCTGAAGATCAGTAAAGATGACTGATCACTGTTGTTTATAGCCATGAAAATAAATCTGCTAATGAGCAAGTCTGCCATCCATCAGTGAGCCTCACCACAGATGAGTAGTATTGGATAGATCTAGATTCATTGCAGAGAGGAAGCACTAGGACCCTTTTAAGGAACCAATATTTGGAACATTGTAATCCCTACAAATAGAAAAGTGGTGGAAAGTTCCTTTATATAATTAAGAACACCAGTGGAAATGATTGATATAAAGATATAACTTGTGAATATAAACGTCTTTTGAACTATAGAAAACAATACACACTGACATGCACGACCATGCACAAATGTGTCTGTGCGAGTGATCAGGAGGAAAAGTGTGTGTGTAGTAAAGGCAGGGTGTAGTGGAAGGAAGCTTGTACTGACATAATATCAAAGCAAATTGTCAGAAGGCATGAAAGAGCAGGAAAAAAAGCACATTATCCTTTGGCCCTGTTCAGAAAAAGAACATGCTTGTGTTAGTAATAACTGTCACCAGATGCAGACATTTCTGTCATTTAACAATGAAAGAAACTGTTTATCAAGTGTTGGGGGAAAGAAAAGTACCGGGATTTTTCCACTGAATTTATAATACTCTAATCATATTTATGAGCAGATACTCCTAAACTACCAGGATTAAAAGAAGATTGTGAAGGTTTGGTAACCATCATCAAACAAAATTGTACATAATGGCCCTTATTCTAGTTGACTCGGACAGATGCGTATTTTGGACAGCTGAGTGTTCTTAGTGTCTGAATGCGGTAAGAAGCCGAGCAAATGGACCGCGAGTGGATGTTTCATGCGAACACCTCCCCCATCTGTGGGAACCTCCCCCATTCTCCGATGGCCGCCGACCATCGATTGATGGACCGAGCGGTTAGGCAGCCAAGAGTGCTCCAGACCACTTGGACTTTTTTCCATGTGAAAGCAGGGATATGGGTGGGCAGCTGACATCTGGCTATGTCAGCTGTCCGCCCCCCACATGTGCATCACGGCAGGATTACCATATGTACGCCCAGCGTTTTCAAGGGAACACCCATGAAATGCGGGGCGTATGCATATGTAATGTGCCCAAACAGCCCTTCACGCCCCTTTCCACCCCCTGCTCGGATAGTTCCATATGATCGTTTTCTGAACGGAATTCACGCCATGTTCGGACGTGCGAGGCGTTCGCACATGCGCAGAAACGCTTCTGCACATGCGCAAACACAATCCGTCCAACCGAACACGCAGCTATATGACTAAATCAGAATAAGGGCTAATGTACCAGTATATAGGGGGTTATTCAGACCAGATCACTGGGAGAAGTGGTTCCCAAACATTTTGGAATCAGGGCACCCTAGCATAAAAAAATGGAATTTGAAATAGAATACTAAATAAGTAAATGGTGCCTTTTCTGTCATCCTTAGGTTTAGTTATGTGCCGGTATACATTTATGCTTCTGATTATTCACATATTTTATGATTGGCAGCCACTAGCACTTGGTTTTCCCATCATTTTAACCCTAAATAATTAAAACTGGTCCTGGACCACCAAACCAAGGCACCCCTGAAAGAGTCTCGCGGCTCCCCAGGGTGCCTAGACACACAATTTGGGAACCACTGCTCTAAAGTATTATTAACCTCAATAACATCAGTTTTCAATCATTTGAACATTTGACCACCTTTCAACAATTCTTGCAAAGTCTCACTCAAAAGGCATTTCATTGTCATGCGAGGCAGTCTGCCTCACTGATAGCTGCAGAGACACAACTGAATGTGGTTATGTTGCCAACATTCTGTCTTTCTGCACTAACCTTGTATTTATGTCTTAACCCCTAATTTTGTAAAGCCTCTACACCATTGGGTATCAGCTTTAGATGACAGTCAAGGACTAATATCATCATCATTACAGGCAGGGATTCTATCACAAATTGTGGGGCCTGGGACTGACCAAATGGGCAGTGCCCCATAGGGGAAAAATGGGGTGTTTAGCTAGGTGGAGTTGTGTGTATGTATATATATATATATATATATATATAGATCCACAATCTGCCGGCACTCGACTTAACAGGGCAACGATAGAGGTGCCATCCCCAAAACAGTAGATACAATCCGGGAGGAGGGCGGCACTCAAAAAATAGTCTCAACCCAAAGTTGCAGTAAAAACCATGTGTATTTGAATACACATGGTTTTTACTGCAACTTTGAGTTGAGACTTTATTTTTTGAGTGCCGCCCTCCTCTCCCGGATTGTATATATATATATATATATATATATATATATATATATATATGTATATATATATATATATATATAGATAATTGAAAGACTGCGCTTAGCTGTTTCCCTCGAGGTGCCAGTATAGACAGTCCCTTATATGTCACGAAGGGATGGGGTACACCAAAGTCCAGTTTTCTAAGGACCTGCAAGCTCTTCTTTCTCTGGAAGCACAATGCTCTGGAATCCACAGAGCCAAAAGATATCTAGAAATGGGCAGAAAGAAGGCGCTTCATGGTGTAATATTTCAAAGTATGAAATTTATTAAAAAAATTTTCCCGGATGTAGGCAAGATAAGACTCGTACCACAAATAAAAACACTGTGGACTGGGTACCACAAGGCATGGGTTTTAAAACCAATGGCATAGGCTGCTCACACTGTACCAGGACCAGGACCTTGCTTGTATTCAAACACCGCAGAGCTGGATTGCAGGGAAGCGCAGAAGTTCAAGACACGTCGAGGACACCGGTGACCAGGGCAGCTGGAGCGTCGTAGGCCACGCCCTGACGCGTTTCGTCACTAGCGGACTTCGTCAGAGGGCGTGGCTACAACGTGCGCTCGTATTGTTTATATAGGGAGAATCCCGTCACATAGAGCGGGTAAATTAAAAGTAATGAGAATCATCTACAACCAGGCGAGTAGGTGGCATATGCGTGGTGACGCAAGACGCAAGGGGAAGGTACCCACAACACCAGCGTGCCGGACTACAGGACGGGGAGAATACAGGGCGGCAGCGTCACAATATGACGCGTGACTGTAGCGTGATTGGCCTATCGGCATCACATGGAAAGAAAAGACGCGTCAGCGTCATAGCATGACGCGTAGCTGTTACGTGATAGGCCGGTCAACATCCCATGTCATGTGATGTTGACCGGCCTATCACGTAACAGCTACGCGTCATGCTATGACGCTGACGCGTCTTTTCTTTCCATGTGATGCCGATAGGCCAATCACGCTACAGTCACGCGTCATATTGTGACGCTGCCGCCCTGTATTCTCCCCGTCCTGTAGTCCGGCACGCTGGTGTTGTGGGTACCTTCCCCTTGCGTCTTGCGTCACCACGCATATGCCACCTACTCGCCTGGTTGTAGATGATTCTCATTACTTTTAATTTACCCGCTCTATGTGACGGGATTCTCCCTATATAAACAATACGAGCGCACGTTGTAGCCACGCCCTCTGACGAAGTCCGCTAGTGACGAAACGCGTCAGGGCGTGGCCTACGACGCTCCAGCTGCCCTGGTCACCGGTGTCCTCGACGTGTCTTGAACTTCTGCGCTTCCCTGCAATCCAGCTCTGCGGTGTTTGAATACAAGCAAGGTCCTGGTCCTGGTACAGTGTGAGCAGCCTATGCCATTGGTTTTAAAACCCATGCCTTGTGGTACCCAGTCCACAGTGTTTTTATTTGTGGTACGAGTCTTATCTTGCCTACATCCGGGAAAAAATTTTTAATAAATTTCATACTTTGAAATATTACACCATGAAGCGCCTTCTTTCTGCCCATTTCTAGATATATATATATATATATATATATATATATATATATATATACTGTCCACTGTTGGTCGGCACTCGCTGTAATGGTGAATCCAGGTGCACTCCACAATAGAAGATAAAAGTCCAAAATAAAGAGGCACTCCGATGTAGTGAATAAATTTGGCTGTATTATAGCGCCAAGCGCTTTCGGGGTCCAAAGCCCCTTCCTCAGGGCACAATAGCAACAACCAACAGTACAAACATAACCCAAATAAATACCCTTACCTGTCCTGAAGCCGTCCGTTTCGCGCCAAGCGCCGGCGTCCGACCCGCCGGAAGTCGTCATCACGGTACTTCCGGTAAGACGCATTCCCAGCCAACGGGGAGTGTTCATGCGTTCCACCCATCTTCCGGCTTGCGTTCCGGCTTCAGGGTTATGTTTATACTGTTGGTTGTTGCTACTGTGCCCTGAGGAAGGGGCTTTGGACCCCGAAAGCGCTTGGCGCTCTAATACAGCCAAATTTATTCACTACATCGGAGTGCCTCTTTATTTTGGACTTTTGTATATATATATATATATATATATATATAAACGACAACAAGTACCGGCACCCAGAGACTGACACGCTGGATTTCAAAGGTGTAAACGGTGAGGTTTTATTCCATCATCGACGTTTCGGGGACCATGTCCCCTTCATCAGGATAACCCGAAACGTCGATTTATGATGGAATAAAACCTCAAAATCCAGCGTGTCAGTCTCTGGGTGCCGGTACTTGTTGACGTTTGTATATATGGGATGACTCTCCCCGTTCCAGGCACCAGAGCAAGCTAACCCCTAGGGGGACCGGAGTGCCGGGAATACAAGGATCGTATATATATATATATATATATATATATATATATATATATATATATATATATATATAAAGAAGAGTAACTTATGCCACTGTTACTATTACTTCTCTGCTCAAGCACCTGCCTGAATGACATGTTTTACTGTAAAAGCAAGTGATACAGATTTGTCTTTTCTTATGCTGGCCACACATCAGACCAACTTCTGACCAACTTTTTTAAAACCCTTCAAACCTCCAACCATCCAACTTGACAGTCCAACTAAAACAGTTCCCCACACATCTAACCAACTTTTCTTCCAACCAGAAAACTTTTTTTTTTTTTTTTTAGTCCAGCCAACTTCTGTCCAACTTCTGATGTCACGGAAGTGGGCGGGCATTGAATGTAACAATACACTACTTTAATAATAGTAGAGTTTTATATAGTGTGATAAAAAGTAGAAAAAATGTTTTAAAAATGTAAGAGGTATAGGATGATCTGACACTTATTTGCTAGATATCACTTTAACTTACTACTTCTGTTATTAATTTGTTATATTTTTATTATTTATAATGCTTATTTTGTACCCCTTATTCCAAAAGATGTTTCTCCAGAGTAGGCTGGTAATAGACGTTGCTGCGTTTGTAATTTCTGTAATGTTTCCTTTCAATTCTTTGATAATGAAATAGTGTTACTATGTTGCTGTTACAGTCACTTCTGTTATACGGGCAATGTTACTTCGATACTGTGTCAGTTCAGTCTGGGCTGTGTGCCAGTTGTTATATTCAGTTTGATAGTTCTCCTCTGATCGGCTTTAGTTAAGTATGCCTTATTTACCTTTTTGTTTTTATCCTTTTTAAATAATTTATTAAAAATTCAACACATGCATCTATTATGTCCGCGTTCTAGCCTATACGTTCCAATGCTGCATTAGTATTTATATGTTTAGCTGACCACTTGTCCTTGCTAGTATGTTAATGTTGGCTCCTGTGTGCCGCTCATGTGTTTAACAAACAGTCTATTATCAAAGATATGATCTTATATTTTTTGTATTCCTTATGTTTTATTTCTTGGGCTATAGTGGTTTTATCACAGTTTCTACGGGAATAATATCTCTGTTTATTTAGACTCCAGTAGCTACCTGTCACCGCATGTAGCTCAGAGACCCCCGCTTGTCTCTCCTTTATTTCAGCATAGGAAATTACAGCTGTTTTTTTTAATTACAGATAAATGGTGCTATATTTTTATTTATGCATCCCTTATGTTTTAATCATCGGGGTTCACGTCACAATTCATATGGGATGATATTTCTTATCTATTTTAACGTTGGCGTCTTTTGTTCTCCCTAACACACGCCGGCTTATGGCCCTTATTCTGGTTGGTGCGGCCAGAGCCGCACACGGGGCTCCGGCCGCACAAACCAATCCCCGCCCACCCTACGGATCGCCACGGCCGTCCGTACACGGACGGCTGGCGATCCGCATAAAAATGGTGGAGGCGTACGCCTCCACCATGGTGGGAGCTGCCCCCTGCATTCGATGGTCGTCGACCATCGAAGGCAGGTCCGCACGCCCCGGCAGCTCCCGCAAGCTGAGACCACACGGACAATCGTCCGTGTGGTAGCTTGTATGGGGGCTGAAAGCTGACATCCGGCGACGTCAGCTTTCCGCCCCCATGAGTTGCGTCCTGCCCTCATTACCATGCATACGCCCCGCGTTTGCATGGGAACGCCCATGAAACGCGGGGCGTACACATAGGGAAATGAGGGCATGAAGCCTCTCACGCCCCTATACGCCCCCTTTGCGGCGGACGAAATACGTCTGCGGCGAAGGGGGCTGCACATGCGCAGATTGACCTCTGCGCATGTGCAGAGTAAAAACATCGGCGGTACGGCCGCACGCGGGCCGTACCGCACGAAACAGAATAAGGGCCTATCTCTCTATAGTCTCGGACAGGATAGGGAGAGCAGAGAAGTGCATAGGCAGGTGTGCTGACAGGGAGCATAGTTGGGGGGTGAGTGTACTGATCGTGGGGGTTAGGGGGGTCTGCAGCAGTGAGCTGACTCAGTACCTGGCAGGCGCAGAGACTGTGCAGGCTCTCCAGGACTCAGCTGGCAGCTACAGCACAGCGGCGGCGCCTGGACCTTGCTGCCGGCAATTGCAGGGGTGCTGGCCTATGTGGATGGGTGCCGGAGACTGCGGTTTTGCCGGTAATGGGGAGGGGATATCTGTGATTGCCAGGGGAATGTGGCTTTGTGCTGCTTTTAGTGGTTAGGAAGGTGCAGGGGACGTGCTGCTGTCATCAACTCCCCCGCTCACCCGAGCCGCTGGCAGGGAAGAACATGTAGTAGGCGGACACTGCTGTTCAGTGTCCGCCTACTTATCGGGCAGTTGGGGGAACTTTCCCCACACATCAACACGATCAGCTGGGAAAAATCAAACAGGTTTGATTTTTCCCAGCTAGTTGGAACGACCATTTTTGGACGTTTATCAGCGTTTTTGGCCGTGTGGGAGCAAACGGCTGATAATCGTTTGCTCCCACACACTAGAAAGATTATCATTCCAACCAGCCAAAAGTTGGCTGGTTGGAACGATATCTTTCTGATGTGTCGCCAGCATTACTGTCACTACAGCTGCTTTAAATAGCTCATCATGGCTTCCAAGGCCCCATTCGGCCTGGCCATGGGGAGCATTTTTTATTCTTCACAATTAGTGATACCAATCCGGGGATCGGTGGGATTCGCATTTTGATCCACTTCTCCCTTGTAGTGCTGATTGGGCCAGGGAGGAGGTGGGTAACTCGGTGCCCGGGCAGATGCAGCGGCGTGGGAAAACTGTGTGGTTGCGCAGCATGACCTCTAACATCACCCTGCGATGCCTGACAACAAGGTTGTGGGGCTGCGCAGCGTGATGTTAGAGATCACATCACACTGCGCAGCCACACAGTTTCCCATGCCACCGCATCTTCCCGGACACCAAGTTACCCTCCTCCTCCCCAGCCCGCCAAGTCTCCCGGAGTCACCTCGGCTCCTCCACCGCACCTTTTTTCCCATCTCTCATGTGGCCAGAGATGTAACAGATTCAACACTGGGCATATCAGGAGGGAATCCCAGGATTGACAGTTTTTCAATCCTGAATCCTGGGATTTAAAAAATGGCCCGGGATTGGCCTACCTACTCACAATGAGCCTCTTATTTGCAAATGATCACACACAGAAGCTACATTGCCAGCGTACAGATTATAGGCACTCAGAAACCTCCCTGTGTGCTAATACGAGGATAATGCTTTCACACTTCAGACCCTATCGGCAAATTAAGCATGCATGACACTGTGCCTGCACCACAATTGTCTTGCGACACTGTTCGATTAAAAGGATTTATTTGCAAATTCATTGACAGCAAGGGACCATTTGGGGAGGTAATGGGAGTGGTGGCAAAGGTGCAGATGCACTGTGACCATTTTTTTTGTTGAGGGGGGCGGTTTCTCAGTCTGCGCTTGCGTTCTGTATGCATTAAAGATGGAGTTTAGGTAACTCAGAAGGATAATCATCAAAGGATCTGTGATTACATTGCTTTAATTGTACGCAGCTGCTGAGCAGGGCCGGTGCTAGGCATTGCAGCGCCCCAGGTGGAGGGGGGGGGGGGAGGAGCGCCCCGCCGCTCACCTGTTTGGGGGGGTGTGAAGCACCGCCGGGTCACCGTCGCCGGGTCACTCCACGGGGGTGGGGCATGAGGGGAGACAGCCACCGCCAGATGGCAACATCACAGCAGAGCAGCGCTCTGGGGATGGGGATGTGTGTGTGCTCACTATAAGTAAATTATATTTCCTGTGTATTGGGCACACATGTACTAGTTGTGTTTGGCCGCAGTACAGTGAACCAGCTGGGATAGCGGTAACGGAGTGCATATAGGGGTATGGAAGACTACCCCGTAGGTGATACAACTCACCCATTTGCAGTCTCCCGGTGCCGTCATGCTCCCAGCATCGTGGGATCCCTGCACAGCTGCTGCTCCTCGGTGCTCCCTCCCTGTGAGCTCGGCCCGTCTCCCGGACATCTGACTCACCGCCTCCGGCCAGCCTGGTCCTCATCTGCTCCCTAGAGCCATGTCACATGAAGGGAATACCTCCTCACCACTCCCGGGGCTTCCATCCCCCACTGTCAATCACCGCCCAGGAGAGTTCCTGCCTAGCGCCGCCGGGGATTTCAGATCAGCGCCACCGCTCACCTGCTCTACTGTGGGGGTGTGGTAGGTGTGTGAGTGCTGCTGCAGCTCACCTCACCTGGCTCCAGGGGGGGGGGGGGGGTACGCAAATACTTAGAGCTGCCTAGTGGTGGCACCAGCCCTGCTGCTGAGATAACCGGTGCCCCCTGTGGATTCTCAATCCTAATCTTACCAGATCATGCTGCACTTTTTCGACAGATGCTAGAGGTTGAGCAGGAGGTCTAACATCTGTCTCATAGAAGGTGGCAGCTGTATTGGAGGGCCTTATTTTTGCAGATTCCATGACTTATTCATGGAATCTGCAGAGACCTTGCATCCCCCCATTATAAGGCCACTGGTATACTGCTATAGATCAAATAAAAACCATACAGATGTGTACTTGTACTAACTGTGGCTCCCATTGTAAGTAATAGGTACTTCTGTTAGCTTTCCACGAAACACCGGTCCTTCTTTTCTTCGATCATATCATGTATATTTTACGGCTTGGTGTATGGATAAACTATTCCATTAGCCTCCACAACTGTCTCTATGGTCCTTATTGGTGCTGATTTTGTATTATTAGACATCTATACCCAGAAGGTGCCATAATGAATTTGTGCAATAAAATAAAAGTGCATCTATAGAAAACCTCCAGTGCCCAATTTAAGCGGTTTCAAAGGCTGAGATGAATATTTAACAACATAACACAGCTTGCTCTTAGAGTGTGTTACTGTCATTAATTGGCTATATTTAGTTTTAATGCTACACATGCAAAAATATCGGCATTTAAAATAACCTAAAATTCACAAACAATTCATTAAAATATTCACATATTAACTGTGATAATGATAACATTAAAAATCACCTACATTCTAACACAACTGTATTGCAAATCTGCATTTCTATTTTTCATAGACGTTTATTACCATTGCAAACAGAACCTTCTCATAGAACTGAATGTAACCAAAGTGGCCTTTCATGCTGAGCTTTACCACTCACTGTGTTGTTTGCCCTCTCACTCCTGCTTCTGATCCTAACTTCTGAAACACAATAAAATTGCCCCTAGAGAAACGTTTTCTTATGTTTTGAAAGAACAGAATAGCCTGGCACGCCAATATGCCTGATCATTCTGCAATTATTGAGTATCTGCAGGATGACAAGAGGCTTTCAGCACTTTCCAAACATGGCCATCCTTGCTCTGCTGGAGTCCAGGACTTTAGAGAACAATGATATATTTTTGTCAGAAGGATAACCTGTCAGAAATGGTAAGACAACTTGTTATCATCACTTAATAGTGAATACAATTATTTAATGGAAGTGGCACATACGTTTCTAATCTGTTAGTGTTTTATCCAGAGAGTTACAGTATGCTTGGCTCCATAATGTCCATGCATTTCAAATATTTTCAAGTAGTTTAATGAAGAAATATAAATTTGAGATGGAATTTTTTCATTTTTTCTTATATATTCCATTGTAATTTTTTTTTTTTTTTTTTTCAAAATTTGTTTATTTGCGAATCACAATACAATAGAGAAATAACTCCATAACACAGAGATAACAAAGTCCACATTTAGAATGGCAGGATCAGCTGTGATGCAACAAGAAAACAAGAACGTGATTCTGTTTTTAAGAGTTTTATAGGATGATAAGAAGAAAGTGTGAGAAGCGGAAAGTGAGAAAGGGGAGAGAGAGAAACCAAGCGGCATGGAGGAAGTAGGGTGAAGGTAATAAGCAAGGTAGAAAGGGGGGGAAAACGAAAGGAGAAAGAGAAGGAGGGTGGGTCCTCGGTGGGATATGGCGGTGTTGGTAATATATCAGAGGTCAGTCGGCGAGGCTCGGTGTCATATACTGAGAGGGGAAGTGATCTGTTGGAGCGATGCCCAGGGGGTCCATACCGAATTGAATTTTGTAGAGGAGTGTTTAAGGATGCTGGTCATATACTCCATGCGGTACACATGCCACAAGCGGGATATTATGGAGTGCATGGAGGGAGCCTCCGGCTTTTTCCAATCCATCGCAATCTGGCAGGTGGCCGCAGAGACCACATGACGCATCAATTTGTTTTGTGGCC
Organism: Crinia signifera; assembly: GCF_055691185.1. Classification (NCBI taxonomy): domain Eukaryota; kingdom Metazoa; phylum Chordata; class Amphibia; order Anura; family Myobatrachidae; genus Crinia; species Crinia signifera. The sequence goes on from NC_139221.1 coordinate 194,445,567, forward strand.
TGGTGAGAGATGGGACATCCAGTGGTAGGAGAAAATATTTGGGGTCATTGGGAATGGGTGCAGGTAGTAGGTTTTCTATGTATTGGATAACCTCTTTCCAAAGGTCCGCTATCTTAGGGCATGTCCACCATATATGCATGAATGATCCTTCGGCATCGCATCCTCTCCAACACCTGTCTGATACATCAGGGTATATTTTGCTAAGTTTGGAGGGGACATAATACCACCTATAAATCAGTTTATAGGTGTTTTCTTTAATTTTGACACATATAGAACTTGAGGCAGCGTTGCCCCAAATCTCCGACCATTCCTCTTCACTTAGTGAACCGTTTAGATCTGTTCCCCATGAAATATGTTCTATAACCATCAATTGCAACACTTTATGATGATGAAGGGCCACTACCGCTGAAAACTAAATGTAAAATATAAAAAAACTCCCAGTCTGAAATACCAGATGTCACCTAGAGTCACCTAGAGTCTGGTATACCTACGAAATAAGTGTGTAAATTTGGTATGTCATATATTTAATATATCTATTTCCTGCACTCCTTTCCCAGGTTAAGATAGATCCTTGATAACATGAAATATATATATATATATATATATATATATATATATATATATATATAAATATATATTAGAAAAACGATGGGGCACTCACCGGATTTGCTTGCAGAAGCAATTTTAATCCCATACCGATAATAACACCATTGTGTGACAGTGGGTACAGACCTGTACCCACTGTCACACAATGGTGTTATTATCGGTATGTGATTAAAATTGCTTCTGCAAGCAAATCCGGTGAGTGCCCCATCACTTTTCTATTTGAATACTGAAGATACCTGGATTACTGGGACTCTTTTTGGTTTGGCACCCTGGTTGATGTTCTATTATTTGGAGAGTGCTGTCCACACGGACTGGATAATATATATATATATATATATATATATATATATATATATATATATATATATATATATATATATATATACAGGTCGAGTATCCCGTATCCGAATATCCGTTATCCGAATTATTCCGAAATATGGACATTCCAGAAAGTGAAAAAAAAAATTTTATTTGCTAAAAACTCACTGGGGACATATGTAACAGCATCACTGGGGACATGATATGTAACTGGCACTATATATGTGCAAGACAATGATTGCTTGGCATTCAAATTCAGTGCTGAGATAGTACACACATTTTGTTTCACGTTTTGAAACCTTGTTTTTTGATCAATTAAAATATGTTTCTGTGTATTTTATGTGTTAATAAAATATATTTGTGTGTATATTATGTGTTTATACAGCATAAATGCAAGATACTTCAAAATACATCATTGAAATATTAAAATATTCCGAAATACGGAATAATCCGTTATCCAAAATTCTCCTGGTCCCGAGCATTTTGGATACGGGATACTCAACCTGTATATATATATATATATATATATATATATATATATATATATATATATATATATATATATATATATATATATATATATATATATATATATATATATATTTATTTATATATATTAGGAATATATTAGAAGAATATATTCTTCTAAGAACCAAGGAAATATTTCCAGTTACTTTCTCTGTCACTACAAACAAATGGACAGGCAGACGTTAATATGTATCCATTTGTTTGTAGAGACAGAGAAAGTAACTGGAAATATTTCCTTGGTTCTTAGAAGAACCACACATCGGGTCTACAGAGACCAAATGAAGCTATCAGTGCTACTCTAATACAAGGGGTATGTATTCTAATTTATGGGGGTATGACAATACAATTTTGGCCAAAATAGCATTACATTCACTAATCTTTACACTGATAGATGTGGCCACTTATGAGAAGTAAAGGGCCCAAATCACTTACTCATTATCCGAATGAGATATTTAAAGTGATAGAGGGGTTTATTCTGGTTTGGGCGGCTGGGCCGTAAGCGTACGTTGCGTTTTTTTTTTTTATCTGCGCATGCGTACCTTCCGCAATGCGCAGGCGTGACGACTCCACAACGCTCACGGACGGTTGTTTCCGTGAGAAAAAACCTGTCCGCAAGAGTACGGTCATTGTGGGCGGCATAGGGGCGTGTTGAGGGGAGCGGCCGAAATAATGAGGAAAACTGGGCGTAAACATGGGCGTACACAAAAAATGTACGCTGCTACAACCGCTCGATCGGCGAAAGCAACGTGCATTTCGGACACAAAACAGGCGGCCGCCACCTCCAGACCACCCCTACAGATACCGTATGAGAGCGGACGCCTGGGTCTGCTAATTAACGCTGATTACTACTCAAACACATACACCTGAATGTAATAAGCAATGCTGCAGCCTATTAAGTCCAAACCATTATTTCACTACATGCAAGCCACACACAGCACTCAAACACATTGGAAGCATATCTTTGTACACTTCTCTACATGTAAAGGTTGGTTTCATTTTAGTTAAGATTCTTTTTAAGACCTGCTTATATATGCCAAGGTAGTTATTTGGTAACCATTTACACACATTCAGTAAGTGTTTTCATATACTTTAAACAGCAGCACACTCAATCTACACAAGTCGACATGTGTCAAAGTTTTCACTCGAATACAAACATTTTTTTTTTCATTTTGATAGAAATACATAAAACAATAATTGAATAACAATTAGAATAAATCATTTAATTGTCTTAATCATAGTTGAAAGGCTAGATTATGAGGGCCATATATGTGAAGGGTATGCCAGCGTGCATGGACATACGCTAACTCTCACGATCGGTGACATACACTGAGTTTTCCATTGAAAACAGGCGAGACCCGTACAAGGGGGCGAACGCTCAGATAGCCGTAAGATGTCGGTGTGAAAATGGAAAAGTCCCGTCCGTAAACGGTGGCGTACGCTCTGTTGTACGCCAGTTGTCGGTGTATAAGCGGTGATCCGTCCGTGTACGGTGGCGTACGCTCAAGTGTACGCCACTCCTCTTCGTCGGTGTTTGTGGCCGTCTGTATGCGGATGTTTTGTGGGTGGACTTTCACTCAACGTCCGCGTACGGGAAACGTATGCTGATACGGAACGTATGTACGTTTGGCCGCCGCAACCAGAATAAGGCCCAGAGTGAGTAATAATTTATCCTCCTGAATCTTTATATGTTATACTGTTTATATTAATTTATTTAATAAAAAAAAAAAAAAAAAAACCCTCTTTACACTCAAGGTTGGATATTATCATTCCCCTTACTCAATAAAGAAACCGTTTATGCTTCAGAGCTCTTTTTGAGAAATCAAACACAATATTCGTATTATGTATTTTTTTTTTTATCAGGCACCTCAATTTTGTAAAAGGCCTTCTTACTTTATTGTGAATACACTCCTCCTGTGAAAGCTATCCAAAATAATTGCCATTCTGTTGGTACGTAATTTGTCACACAAAGGAATGCCCTAATTTGGGAATAACCGTCTATAATTACTTCCATATTTTTTGATATGCAATCTGCTGTAAAAACGGATATGTAAACTAATGTGTATTTCTCCCATTCCGCCTCTGTTCACCTGCTCCCACCTCCATCTTCGGATAATTTCTCCTTCCTCTCTCCATATTAATGTATTCAGAGAATTGAACCGAGTCACTAATTGTATTAGCATGTCTTAATGAAGTCCGTCTGATGTTTTTATTGTTGTGTCAAAATGTCCAATTTGTTTGAAAAGTATGTTTAATGTATGTTTTTATGTGTTGTTAATTCATAGCAAAACCCTTGATGAAGTCCCACAAGGGGACGAAACACGTTGGGTGCTCACAATTGCTATTTTAAAGTACCTGAAATCAACAGAGTACATCTTGTAATATTCTGGATCAACACAAGGGGCGCCATCTTACGACTGTATCCTATATTATAAGGGCACGGTCGTGCCCTTATATTAAGGCTGAATCCAACGAACGGATTTTTCCCATAGGGAACTTTTCGGATGGGGGCATGGTGTTTGAGGGACTGCACCTCAAAAATGACTGGACGTACTGAGCTGAAATTTGGCACGTACGCGTAGAATCGTCAACCGGTGCTGCGTGCCAAATTTCAGGGCGAAATATTAAAAAATGACCAATTGGGAGCGATCTAAACTTCCAACTGTCAGTTTTTTTCTGACACTCCAGAAATGACAACTTGTCACCCATGTTAGTCTATGAGTGTTTTTTTGGGAAGGCATAACTCAGGGTAGAGGAACAATTGAGACTTGGGGTTTGTTTTATTAGGTAGATATTGTCCCAGTGGAGTGCCTTTTGGGGTTGAGGATTTTCAGATAGGTACAGTTTTTTTATAATTTAGTGAAACATGCCCCATTATAGAGATAGGAGCTCCAACTTGTTGCGCATGCGCAGTACATAGTTGCCAGCAGCAGGGGGAGTACACAGACAGGCAATCAATACGTTGTGCGCTCGAGACAGGAGCAGTAAAGTTTTCCCGCCCAATAGGACTTGATATAAGGGGCGCAGAGGAGGTCGTGCAGAGTGCAGACAGAGCAAGGTCTGCTGAGGAGAGAAGTGGGCGCAGGAGCGGCGCTGCGCTGCGTAAGTAAGTACCTCAGGCTCACACAGCGTGGGTTACCGGTGCCTGTGTGTGGGGGCAGTGGCGTCCCTACCCAGGTGCGGGGGGTGCGGGCCGCACCGGGTGTCACCAGTCTCTAGGGTGACACCCAGTGCTCTGAGTCTCGGGCCCCGGCCCTGGCTTAGACAGTCACTCTCAGTGACAGACAGCCAGGGCAGCGAGCGGCGCATAGACCGGGAGGGGGGAGGGAGCCGGGACTACAAGTCCCAGCACTCTAGCAGCAGCACCTGACCCGGGCCGCACAGCGCAGTGCACACACACAGTGGGGGGAGAGGGGGGCGGGTCGGCATAGCATGATGCGCACTGCGCATCATGCTATGCCGACCCGCCCCGCTCTCCCCCTGTTGTGTGTGCGGTGCGGTGCGCCGGGCGAATTGCGAGGGGCGGCTGGCGGCGGCGTAGAGCGGGTGCCTCACTCCTACTGTGTGGGGATTGCCACCCCAGGGGACGGAGGGAGGCACCTTGTTTGGGCGCGCACAGCGCAGCAGGACCACTGACACTGAAGGGGGGAGAGGGCGGGCGCGAGCGGCGCATAGACCGGGAGGGGGGAGGGAGCCGGGACTACAAGTCCCAGCATTCTCAGCACCAGCACGTCTATCTAGCAGCAGCACCTGACCCGGGCCGCGTGTGTGTGTCCTCACTGTCCCCGTGTGTGTGTCCTCACTGTCCCTGTGTGTGTATCCATGTGTGTGCGTGCCCCTCACTGTCCCCATGTGTGTGCGTGCCCCTCACTGTCCCCATGTGTGTGCGTGCCCCTCACTGTCCCCATGTGTGTGCGTGCCCCTCACTGTCCCCATGTGTGTGCGTGCCCCTCACTGTCCCCATGTGTGTGCGTGCCCCTCACTGTCCCCATGTGTGTGCGTGCCCCTCACTGTCCCCATGTGTGTGCGTGCCCCTCACTGTCCCCATGTGTGTGCGTGCCCCTCACTGTCCCCATGTGTGTGCGTGCCCCTCACTGTCCCCATGTGTGTGCGTGCCCCTCACTGTCCCCATGTGTGTGCGTGCCCCTCACTGTCCCCATGTGTGTGCGTGCCCCTCACTGTCCCCATGTGTGTGCGTGCCCCTCACTGTCCCCATGTGTGTGCGTGCCCCTCACCGTCCCCATGTGTGTGCGTGCCCCTCACCGTCCCCATGTGTGTGCGTGCCCCTCACCGTCCCCATGTGTGTGCGTGCCCCTCACCGTCCCCATGTGTGTGCGTGCCCCTCACCGTCCCGTGTGCGTGCCCCTCACTGTCCCGTGTGCGTGCCCCTCACTGTCCCGTGTGCGTGCCCCTCACTGTCCCGTGTGCGTGCCCCTCACTGTCCCGTGTGCGTGCCCCTCACTGTCCCGTGTGCGTGCCCCTCACTGTCCCGTGTGCGTGCCCCTCACTGTCCGGTGTGTGTGTGCCCCTCACTGTCCGGTGTGTGTGTGCCCCTCACTGTCCGGTGTGTGTGTGCCCCTCACTGTCCGGTGTGTGTGTGCCCCTCACTGTCCGGTGTGTGTGTGCCCCTCACTGTCCGGTGTGTGTGTGCCCCTCACTGTCCGGTGTGTGTGTGCCCCTCACTGTCCGGTGTGTGTGCCCCTCACTGTCCCGTGTGTGTGCCCCTCACTGTCCCGTGTGTGTGCCCCTCACTGTCCGGTGTGTGTGTGCCCCTCACTGTCCGGTGTGTGTGTGCCCCTCACTGTCCGGTGTGTGTGTGCCCCTCACTGTCCGGTGTGTGTGTGCCCCTCACTGTCCGGTGTGTGTGTGCCCCTCACTGTCCGGTGTGTGTGTGCCCCTCACTGTCCGGTGTGTGTGCCCCTCACTGTCCGGTGTGTGTGTGCCCCTCACTGTCCGGTGTGTGTGTGCCCCTCACTGTCCGGTGTGTGTGTGCCCCCCCCTCACTGTCCCGATGTGTGTGCGTGTCCCCCTCACTGTCCCGATGTGTGTGCGTGTCCCCCTCACTGTCCCGATGTGTGTGCGTGTCCCCCTCACTGTCCCGATGTGTGTGCGTGTCCCCCTCACTGTCCCGATGTGTGTGCGTGTCCCCCTCACTGTCCCGATGTGTGTGTGTGTCCGTCCCCTCACTGTCCCTGTGTGTGTGTGTGTCCCAGTGCACCCATGTGTACGTTGTCCCCCCCCCCCCCAGTGCACCCGTGTGTACGTTGTCCCCCCCCCCCAGTGCACCCGTGTGTACGTTGTCCCCCCCCCCAGTGCACCCGTGTGTACGTTGTCCCCCCCCAGTGCACCCGTGTGTACGTTGTCCCCCCCCCCAGTGCACCCGTGTGTACGTTGTCCCCCCCCCCAGTGCACCCGTGTGTACGTTGTCCCCCCCCCCCAGTGCACCCGTGTGTACGTTGTCCCCCCCCCAGTGCACCCGTGTGTACGTTGTCCCTCCCCCCAGTGCACCCGTGTGTACGTTGTCCCCCCCCCAGTGCCCCCGTGTGTACGTTGTGCCCCCGTGTGTACGCTTATGAGTAATGTGCAGGTACTCTCCGTGCGGGACAGAAAGGGTTACACAGTATGTCTTCGTCCCAGAGCTCCTGGTATATGTATAATATATATGTTTGTCAGTGTACCCCTTGTATATGTACAATATATATATGTTTGTGTCATTGTGTCCCTGCTATGTATGAGTGCATGGGTTTGTCTGTGTACCCCTGGCATGTATGTGGGTGTCTGTGTACCCCTGGCATGTATGTGGGTGTGTCTGTGTACCCCTGGCATGTATGTGGGTGTGTCTGTGTGCCCCTGGTGTGTATATGTGCGTGGGTGTCCCCCCCCCCCCCGTTTGTACCCTGTGTCCCCCCCCCCCCCCCCGTGTACGCTGTGTGTCCCCCCGTGTGTACGCTGTGCCCCCCTCCTATGTGTGCGCTGTGCCCCCCTCCTATGTGTGCGCTGTGCCCCCTCCTATGTGTACGCTGTACGCCCCCCCCCCCTTGTGTGTATGCTGTGTCCCCCTTTCTTCATTGTCTCTACTTCTGCACAGGACACGTGTGCTGCTCTGTGCCGTTCCAGTCCCGGCGCTGGCTGCTGGAGGAGAGCAGAAGAGGAGAACCGTGCGGTGTCAGCAGCAGAAGGTTATGAAGCTCAGGAGAGTGCACTGAAGAGCGGAGGAGGGGAAAGAAGACTGCAGGGAACCTGGAAGCAGAGGTCCGGACAGGATGAATGAAGAGTTGCGGAGAGGTGAATCATCCAGAGTGTCCCCCAAAAGCAGCCTCCTTTGAAGCACAGTGGGCCAGGTTAGTAGCTACTACATACACCCTAACCATACACCTCCCCCCGCTGTGCCCCTCCCCGTGTGTACGATTTGCCCCCCCCCCCCTGTGTGTAAGATTTGCCCCCACCCCCCCTGTGTGTATGCTGTGCCCCCCCTGTGTGTATGCTGTGCCCCCCCTGTGTGTATGCTGTGCCCCCCCTGTGTGTATGCTGTGCCCCCCCTGTGTGTATGCTGTGCCCCCCCTGTGTGTATGCTGTCCCCCCCCAGTGCACCCGTGTGTAGTACGTTGTCCCCCCCCCAGTGCACCCGTGTGTAGTACGTTGCCCCCCCCCAGTGCACCCGTGTGTACGTTTCCCCCCCCCCAGTGCACCCGTGTGTACGTTGTCTCCCCCCCCCAGTGCACCCGTGTGTACGTGGTCCCCCCACCCCCCGTGCACCCGTGTGTACGTTGTCCCCCCCCCCGTGCACCCGTGTGTACGTTGTCCCCCCCCCCCCAGTGCACCCGTGTGTACGTTGTCCCCCCCCAGTGCACCCGTGTGTACGTTGTCCCCCCCCCCCAGTGCACCCGTGTGTACGTTGTCCCCCCCCCAGTGCACCCGTGTGTACGTTGTCCCCCCCCCCAGTTCACCCGTGTGTACGTTGTCCACCCCCCCAGTGCACCCGTGTGTACGTTGTCCCCCCCCCCAGTGCACCCGTGTGTACGTTGTCCCCCCCCCCCAGTGCACCCGTGTGTACGTTGTCCCCCCCCCCAGTGCACCCGTGTGTACGTTGTCCCCCCCCAGTGCACCCGTGTGTACGTTGTCCCCCCCCAGTGCACCCGTGTGTACGTTGTCCCCCCCCAGTGCACCCGTGTGTACGTTGTCCCCCCCCCAGTGCACCCGTGTGTACGTTGTCCCCCCCCCAGTGCACCCGTGTGTACGTTGTCCCCCCCCCAGTGCACCCGTGTGTACGTTGTCCCCCCCCCAGTGCACCCGTGTGTACGTTGTCCCCCCCCCAGTGCACCCGTGTGTACGTTGTCCCCCCCCCCAGTGCACCCCTGTGTACGTTGCCCCCCCCCCCAGTGCACCCGTGTGTACGTTGTCCCCCCCCCCAGTGCACCCGTGTGTACGTTGTCCCCCCCCCCCCCAGTGCACCCGTGTGTACGTTGTCCCCCCCCAGTGCACCCGTGTGTACGTTGTCCCCCCCCCAGTGCACCCGTGTGTACGTTGTCCCCCCCCCCCAGTGCACCCGTGTGTACGTTGTCCCCCCCCCCAGTGCACCCGTGTGTACGTTGTGTCCCCCCAGTGCACCCGTGTGTACGTTGTCCCCCCCCCCAGTGCACCCGTGTGTACGTTGTCCCCCCCCCCCAGTGCACCCGTGTGTACGTTGTCGTCCCCCCCCAGTGCACCCGTGTGTACGTTGTCCCCCCCCCCCCCCCAGTGCACCCGTGTGTACGTTGTCCCCCCCCCCAGTGCACCCGTGTGTACGTTGTCCCCCCCCCCCAGTGCACCCGTGTGTACGTTGTCCCCCCCCCAGTGCACCCGTGTGTACGTTGTCCCCCCCCCCCAGTGCACCCGTGTGTACGTTGTCCCCCCCCCCGCACCCGTGTGTACGTTGTCCCCCCCCAGTGCACCCGTGTGTACGTTGTCCCCCCCCCCAGTGCACCCGTGTGTACGTTGTCCCCCCCCCAGTGCACCCGTGTGTACGTTGTCCCCCCCCCAGTGCACCCGTGTGTACGTTGTCCCCCCCCAGTGCACCCGTGTGTACGTTGTCCCCCCCCAGTGCACCCGTGTGTACGTTGTCCCCCCCCCCAGTGCACCCGTGTGTACGTTGTCCCCCCCCCCCAGTGCACCCGTGTGTACGTTGTCCCCGCCCCAGTGCACCCGTGTGTACGTTGTCCCCCCCCCCGTGCACCCGTGTACGTTGTCCCCCCCCAGTGCACCCGTGTGTACGTTGTCCCCCCCCAGTGCACCCGTGTGTACGTTGTCCCCGTCCCCCCAGTGCACCCGTGTGTACGTTGTCCCCGTCCCCCCAGTGCACCCGTGTGCACGTTGTCCCCGTCCCCCCAGTGCACCCGTGTGCACGTTGTCCCCGTCCCCCCAGTGCACCCGTGTGCACGTTGTCCCCGTCCCCCCAGTGCACCCGTGTGCACGTTGTCCCCGTCCCCCCAGTGCACCCGTGTGCACGTTGTCCCCGTCCCCCCAGTGCACCCGTGTGCACGTTGTCCCCGTCCCCCCAGTGCACCCGTGTGCACGTTGTCCCCGTCCCCCCAGTGCACCCGTGTGCACGTTGTCCCCGTCCCCCCAGTGCACCCGTGTGCACGTTGTCCCCGTCCCCCCAGTGCACCCGTGTGCACGTTGTCCCCGTCCCCCCAGTGCACCCGTGTGCACGTTGTCCCCGTCCCCCCAGTGCACCCGTGTGCACGTTGTCCCCGTCCCCCCAGTGCACCCGTGTGCACGTTGTCCCCGTCCCCCCAGGGCACCCGTGTGCACGTTGTCCCCGTCCCCCCAGGGCACCCGTGTGCACGTTGTCCCCGTCCCCCCAGGGCACCCGTGTGCACGTTGTCCCCGTCCCCCCAGGGCACCCGTGTGCACGTTGTCCCCGTCCCCCCAGTGCACCCGTGTGCACGTTGTCCCCGTCTCCCCAGTGCACCCGTGTGCACGTTGTCCCCGTCCCCCCAGTGCACCCGTGTGCACGTTGTCCCCGTCCCCCCAGTGCACCCGTGTGCACGTTGTCCCCGTCCCCCCAGTGCACCCGTGTGCACGTTGTCCCCGTCCCCCCAGTGCACCCGTGTGCACGTTGTCCCCGTCCCCCCAGTGCACCCGTGTGTACGTTGTCCCCCCCCCTCCAGTGCACCCGTGTGTACGTTGTCCCCCCCCCCTCCAGTGCACCCGTGTGTACGTTGTCCCCCCCCTCCAGTGCACCCGTGTGTACGTTGTCCCCCCCCTCCAGTGCACCCGTGTGTACGTTGTCCCCCCCCCCCAGTGCACCCGTGTGTACGTTGTCCCCCCCCCCAGTGCACCCGTGTGTACGTTGTCCCCCCCCCCAGTGCACCCGTGTGTACGTTGTCCCCCCCCCCCCCCCAGTGCACCCGTGTGTACGTTGTCCCCCCCCCCCAGTGCACCCGTGTGTACGTTGTCCCCCCCCCAGTGCACCCGTGTGTACGTTGTCACCCCCAGTGCATCCGTGTGTACGTTGTCCCCCCCCAGTGCACCCGTGTGTACGTTGTCCCCCCCCAGTGCACCCGTGTGTACGTTGTCCCCCCCCAGTGCACCCGTGTGTACGTTGTCCCCCCCCAGTGCACCCGTGTGTACGTTGTCCCCCCCCCAGTGCACCCGTGTGTACGTTGTCCCCCCCAGTGCACCCGTGTGTACGTTGTCCCCCCCCAGTGCACCCGTGTGTACGTTGTCCCCCCCCAGTGCACCCGTGTGTACGTTGTCCCCCCCCCAGTGCACCCGTGTGTACGTTGTCCCCCCCCCAGTGCACCCGTGTGTACGTTGTCCCCCCCCAGTGCACCCGTGTGTACGTTGTCCCCCCCCAGTGCACCCGTGTGTACGTTGTCCCCCCCCAGTGCACCCGTGTGTACGTTGTCCCCCCCCAGTGCACCCGTGTGTACGTTGTCCCCCCCCCAGTGCACCCGTGTGTACGTTGTCCCCCCCCAGTGCACCCGTGTGTACGTTGTCCCCCCCCCAGTGCACCCGTGTGTACGTTGTCCCCCCCCAGTGCACCCGTGTGTACGTTGTCCCCCCCCCCAGTGCACCCGTGTGTACGTTGTCCCCCCCCCCAGTGCACCCGTGTGAATGATGTCCCCCCCCCCAGTGCACCCGTGTGTACGTTGTCCCCCCCCCCAGTGCACCCGTGTGTACGTTGTCCCCCCCCAGTGCACCCGTGTGTACGTTGTCCCCCCCCAGTGCACCCGTGTGTACGTTGTCCCCCCCCCAGTGCACCCGTGTGTACGTTGTCCCCCCCCCAGTGCACCCGTGTGTACGTTGTCCCCCCCCCAGTGCACCCGTGTGTACGTTGTCCCCCCCCCAGTGCACCCGTGTGTACGTTGTCCCCCCCCCAGTGCACCCGTGTGTACGTTGTCCCCCCCCAGTGCACCCGTGTGTACGTTGTCCCCCCCCCAGTGCACCCGTGTGTACGTTGTCCCCCCCCCAGTGCACCCGTGTGTACGTTGTCCCCCCCCCAGTGCACCCGTGTGTACGTTGTCCCCCCCCCAGTGCACCCGTGTGTACGTTGTCCCCCCCCCCAGTGCACCCGTGTGTACGTTGTCCCCCCCCCCCCAGTGCACCCGTGTGTACGTTGTCCCCCCCCCCAGTGCACCCGTGTGTACGTTGTCCCCCCCCCCCAGTGCACCCGTGTGTACGTTGTCCCCCCCCCCCCAGTGCACCCGTGTGTACGTTGTCCCCCCCCCCCCAGTGCACCCGTGTGCACGTTGTCCCCGTCCCCCCAGTGCACCCGTGTGCACGTTGTCCCCGTCCCCCCAGTGCACCCGTGTGCACGTTGTCCCCGTCCCCCCAGTGCACCCGTGTGCACGTTGTCCCCGTCCCCCCAGTGCACCCGTGTGCACGTTGTCCCCGTCCCCCCAGTGCACCCGTGTGCACGTTGTCCCCGTCCCCCCAGTGCACCCGTGTGCACGTTGTCCCCGTCCCCCCAGTGCACCCGTGTGCACGTTGTCCCCGTCCCCCCAGTGCACCCGTGTGCACGTTGTCCCCGTCCCCCCAGTGCACCCGTGTGCACGTTGTCCCCGTCCCCCCAGTGCACCCGTGTGCACGTTGTCCCCGTCCCCCCAGTGCACCCGTGTGCACGTTGTCCCCGTCCCCCCAGTGCACCCGTGTGTACGTTGTCCCCCCCCCAGTGCACCCGTGTGTACGTTGTCCCCCCCCCCAGTTCACCCGTGTGTACGTTGTCCACCCCCCCAGTGCACCCGTGTGTACGTTGTCCCCCCCCTCCAGTGCACCCGTGTGTACGTTGTCCCCCCCCTCCAGTGCACCCGTGTGTACGTTGTCCCCCCCCCCCCAGTGCACCCGTGTGTACGTTGTCCCCCCCCCCCCAGTGCACCCGTGTGTACGTTGTCCCCCCCCCCCCCCAGTGCACCCGTGTGTACGTTGTCCCCCCCCCCCCCAGTGCACCCGTGTGTACGTTGTCCCCCCCCCCAGTGCACCCGTGTGTACGTTGTCCCCCCCCCCCCCCCCAGTGCATCCGTGTGTACGTTGTTAGCCCCCGTGTGTACGCTGTTAGCCCCCGTGTGTACGCTGTTAGCCCCCGTGTGTACGCTGTTAGCCCCCGTGTGTACGCTGTTAGCCCCCGTGTGTACGCTGTTAGCCCCCGTGTGTACGCTGTTAGCCCCCGTGTGTACGCTGTTAGCCCCCGTGTGTACGCTGTTAGCCCCCGTGTGTACGCTGCCCCTGTGCCTCCCGTGTGTGTACGCTGTCTCCCCCCCATGTACACTGTTCCCGCCCCCCGTGTGTATGTTGTTCCCGCCCCCCGTGTGTACGCTGTGCCCCCGTGTGTACGCTGTGCCCCCGTGTGTACGCTGTCCGCCCCCGTGTGTACGCTGTCCGCCCCCCTGTGTACGCTGTCCGCCCCCCTGTGTACGCTGTCCGCCCCCCTGTGTACGCTGTCCGCCCCCCTGTGTACGCTGTCCGCCCCCCTGTGTACGCTGTCCGCCCCCCTGTGTACGCTGTCCGCCCCCCTGTGTACGCTGTCCGCCCCCTGTGTACGCTGTCCGCCCCCCTGTGTACGCTGTCCGCCCCCCTGTGTACGCTGTCCGCCCCCCTGTGTACGCTGTCCGCCCCCCTGTGTACGCTGTCCGCCCCCCTGTGTACGCTGTCCGCCCCCCTGTGTACGCTGTCCGCCCCCCTGTGTACGCTGTCCGCCCCCCTGTGTACGCTGTCCGCCCCCCTGTGTACGCTGTCCGCCCCCCTGTGTACGCTGTCCGCCCCCAAGTGCCCCCCTGTGTACGCTGTCCGCCCCCCAGTGCCCCCCTGTGTATGCTGTTCGCCCCCAGTGCCCCCTGTGTACGCTGTTAGCCCCCCAGTGCCCCCGTGTGTACGCTGTTAGCCCCCGTGTGTACGCTGTTAGCCCCCGTGTGTACGCTGTTAGCCCCCGTGTGTACGCTGTTAGCCCCCGTGTGTACGCTGTTAACCCCCGTGTGTACGCTGTTAACCCCCGTGTGTACGCTGTTAACCCCCGTGTGTACGCTGTTAGCCCCCGTGTGTACGCTGTTAGCCCCCGTGTGTACGCTGTTAGCCCCCGTGTGTACGCTGTTAGCCCCCGTGTGTACGCTGTTAGCCCCCGTGTGTACGCTGTTAGCCCCCGTGTGTACGCTGTTAGCCCCCCAGTGCCCCTGTGTGTACGCTGTTCGCCCCCCCCCCCCAGTGCCCCCGTGTGTACGCTGTTAACCCCCGTGTGTACGCTGTTAACCCCCGTGTGTACGCTGTTAGCCCCCGTGTGTACGCTGTTAGCCCCCGTGTGTACGCTGTTAGCCCCCGTGTGTACGCTGTTAGCCCCCGTGTGTACGCTGTTAGCCCCCGTGTGTACGCTGTTAGCCCCCGTGTGTACGCTGTTAGCCCCCGTGTGTACGCTGTTAGCCCCCGTGTGTACGCTGTTAGCCCCCCAGTGCCCCTGTGTGTACGCTGTTCGCCCCCCCCCCCCAGTGCCCCCGTGTGTACGCTGTTCGCCCCCCAGTGCCCCCGTGGGTACGCTGTTTGCCCCCGTATGTACGCTGTTCGCCCCCTGTGTGTACGCTGTGCCCCCTCCCGTATACGCTGTGCCCCCCCTCCGTGTGTACGCTGTGCCCCCCTTCGTGTGAACACTGTGCCCTTTAATATTAAACCACCCCATGGTACCGCCGGGACTGAGACGCTTCCACAGCCTGCGGACCAGATTGAAGCGCTTCCTTGAGATGCCTCCGCCACCGGGAAAGCAGAAAGAAGCCACCCTGGTCATCAGAGGAGCAGCTGCACCCAGGTAAATACGTCCCCCCACTGTCCCTGTGTGTACCCTGTCCCCCAGTGCCCCTGTGTGTACGCTGTCCCCCCAGTGCCCCCCCGTGTGAATGCTGTGCCCCCCGTGTGCACTGTGCCCCCCATGTGTACGCTGTCCCCCCAGTGCCCCCGTGTGTACTCTGTGTCCCCCCCCAGTGCACTTCCGTGTGTACGCTGTCCCCTCAGTGCCCCCGTGTATATGCTGTCCCACCAGTGCCCCCCCCCATGTGTACGCTGTCCCCCAGTGCCGCCCCCCGTGTGTACGCTATCTCTCCAGTGCCCCCCTGTGTGTATGCTGTCCCCCCAGTACCCCCCGTGTGTACGCTGTCCACCCAGTGCCCCCCGTGTGTACGCTGTGCCCCCCGTGTGTACGCTGTCCCCCCAGTGCCCCCCATGTGTACGCTGTCCCCCCAGTGCCCCCCCCCCCCGTGTGTACGCTGTCCCCCCCAGTGCCCCCCCCCCTGTGTGTGCGCTGTCCCCCCAGTGCCCCCCCCCGTGTGTACGATTTCCCCCCAGTGCCCCCCCCGTGTGTACGCTTTCACCCCAGTGCCCCCCCCCGTGTGTACGCTTTCCCCCAGTGCCCCCCCATGTGTACGCTTTCCCCTGCCAGTGCCCCCCGTGTGTATGCTGTGCCCCCCATGTGTACGCTTCCCCCCCAGTGCCCCCTGTGTGTATGCTGTCCCCCCAGTGCCCCCCGTGTGTATAAGCTGACCCCCCAGTGCCCCCCGTGTGTATAAGCTGTCCCCCCAGTGCCCCCCGTGTGTATACGCTGTCCCCCCAGTGCCCCCCGTGTGTATACGCTGTCCCCCCAGTGCCCCCCGTGTGTATACGCTGTCCCCCCAGTGCCCCCCGTGTGTACGCTGTCCCCCCAGTGCCCCCCCGTGTGTCCACTGTCCCCCCAAGGCCCCCCCGTGTGTACGCTGTGCCCCGTGTGTACGCTGTCCCCCTCCAGTGCCCCCCGTGTGTACGCTGCCCCCCCCAGTGCCCCCCGTGTGTACGCTGTCCCCCAACCCCCCCCCCAGTGCTCCCCCCATGTGTACACTGTACCCCCCCCGTGTACGGCTGTCCCGCCCCCAGTGCGTACGCAGTCCCGCCCCCCCATTGGCCCCCGTGTGTACACTGCCCCCCCCAGTGCCCCCCGTGTGTACGCATTGTTGATGTTGTTGTTGTTGTTATATTTCCTGCCCAGACTCTGTCCTCACCATGCTGCCGCCGGGACTCGTCGGGACCAGGTTCAGGCACTTCCACAGCCTGCGGCCTAACAGTCTGGTGAAGCCCAGGCCAGACTGTCTGGTGAAGCCCCGCCATCCAGAAGACAGAAAGCAGCCACCCGGGCCATCAGAGGAGCAGCTGCACCCAGGTAAATCCATCCCCCCACTGTCCCTGTGTGTACCCTGTCCCCTATCCCCACTATCCCTGTGCACACCCTGTCCCCCCCACTGTCCCTGTATGTACCCTGTCTCCCCCCCCCCCCCACTGCCCGGCGTGTGTACGCTGTCCCCCCCAGTGCCCGCCGTTTGTATGCTGTCTCCCCAGTGCCCTCCGTGTGTACTCTGTCCCCCCCTGTACTGCAGCTGCACTCAGGTAACTCCATCTCCCCACTGTCCCTGTATGTACCCTGTCCCCCCAGTGCCCCTCAGTGTACGCTTCCCCCCCAGTGCACCCGTGTGTACGCTGTCCCCACCAGTGCCCCCCATATGAACAGTCCCCCCCGTGTGTACGCTGTCACCCCCGTGTGTACGCTGTCCCCCCCAGGTGTATGCTGTCCCCCTAGTGCCCCCCTGTGTTTATGCTGTCCTCCTCAGTCCCCTCCCCCCGTGTGTATGCTGTCCCCCCCCAGTGCACCCCCGTGTGTATGCTGTCCCCTCCCAGTGCCCCCCCTCCGTGTGTATGCTGTCCCCCCCAGTGCCCCCCCATGTGTAGGCTGTCCCCCCCAGTGCCCCCCCCCCCTGTGTGTACGCTGCCCCCCCCAGTGCCCCCCCCTGTGTGTACGCTGCCCCCCCCAGTGCCTCCCCCCTGTGTGTACGCTGCCCCCCCAGTGCCCCCCACGTGTGTGCTGTCCTCCCCCCCCCAGTGCCCCCCCGTGTGTACGCTGTCCCCTTCCCCAGTGCCCACCCCCGTGTGTACGCTGTCCCGCAGTGCCCCCCGTGTGTATGCTGTCCCCCTAGTGCCCCCCTGTGTTTACGCTGTCCTCCTCAGTCCCCTCCCCCCGTGTGTATGCTGTCCCACCCAGTGCACCCCCGTGTGTATGCTGTCCCCCCCAGTGCCCCCCCTCCGTGTGTATGCTGTCCCCCCCAGTACCCCCCCATGTGTAGGCTGTCCCCCCCCAGTGCCCCCCCCCCTGTGTGTACGCTGTCCCCCCCCCCCAGTGCCCCCCCTGTGTGTACGCTGCCCCCCCAGTGTCTCCCCCCTGTGTGTACGCTGCCCCCCCAGTGCCCCCCGTGTGTGCTGTCCTTCCCCCCCAGTGCCCCCCCCGTGTGTACGCTGTCCCCTTCCCCAGTGCCCCCCCGTGTGTACGCTGTCCCGCAGTGCCCCCCGTGTGTATGCTGCCCCCCGTGTGCTTCCCCCCCAGTGCCCCTGTATGCTGCCCCTCCGTGCCCCCGTGTGTATGCTGCCCCCCCAGTGCCCCTGTGTGTACGCTGTACCCTGTGCCCCCCGTGTGTATGCTGCCCCCACCATTGCCCCCATGTGTACGCTGTACCCTGCCCCCCCATTGCCCCCCGTGTGTACGATGTCCCCCCCAGTGCCCCCCGTGTGTACGCTGTCGCCCCCCCCCATAGTGCCCCCCGTGTGTACGCGGTCGTCTCCCCAGTGCCTCCCCCGTGTGTTCGCTCCCCCCCCAGTGCCCCCCGTGTGTACGCTGTCCCCCCCTAGTGCCCCCCGTGTGTATGCTGCCCCCCCAGTGCCCCTGTGTATGCTGCCCCTGTGCGTATGCGGCCCCCAAGTGACCCCGTGTGTACGTTGTACCCTGTGCCCCCTTGTGTATGCTGTCCCCCCATGTGTACGCTGTACCTGTGCCCCCCGTGTGTATGCTGTCCCCCCATGTGTACGCTGTACCCTGTGCCCCCGTGTGTATGCTGTCCCCCCCAGTAGCCCCCGTGTGCACACTGTCGTCGTCCCCGGTGCCCCTTGTGTGTATGCTGTTGCCCCTGTGTGTGTATGCCGTGCCCCGTGTGTATACGCAGTCCCTCCCCCAGTGCCCCCCATGTGTACGCAGTCCCTTCCCCAGTGCCCCCCCATGTGTATGCAGTCCCTCCCCCAGTGCCCCCCCATGTGTACGCAGTCCCTCCCCCAGTGCCCCCCCCATGTGTACGCAGTGCCCCCCATGTGTACGCAGTCCCTCCCCCAGTGCCCCCCCATGTGTACACAGTCCCCCATGTGTACGCAGTGCCCCCCGTGTGTACGCAGTCCCCCCAGTGCCCCCCGTGTGTACGCAGTCCCCCCCAGTGCCCCCCGTGTGTACGCTGTGCCCCCCCCCAGTGCTCCTTGTGCGTAAGCTCTGCCCCCCTATGTGTACCCCGTATGTACATTGTCCTCCTTCAATGCCCTACAGTAAAGCTTCTACTCTCTGGGTGTCATGCTCATTGCCAGGGGTTTCTTGGGATGGATGTCTTGCCTGTTGACAGGGGTTTCATGCACTGGGACGGGTGTCATACTCAATGCCAGGGTTTTTTTATTCTTGTGGCCAGGGGTAATGCTCATTGCCAGGGGTGTGTTATCATTAAACATTTAAAAAATCTAATTGTATTCTTTCACTGAAATTTAAAATTTCAAAAAAAATAAATAAATAAATTGAAAAAAACTATGAAATTCCAAAGACAAAAAACCTTACGGTTTCACATGTCCCATTAAGGCTTCTTACACATGATCTGCCATTTCTGAAACCTGTTGTAACTCTTCCACTCAAACGCCAAAAAGCAATGAAATTACGATCATTAAGGCTGACGCCTTAATGGACGTGTTCCTTGCGCAATACAGATATGGTTCGCCATCACAGCCTGTGGGTAAGTGCAGATTCAGCACTCTCACAGAGTGAGATTGCTGTCACTCACACAATGGTGGAGCTGCTAATTCACAGATTTGTGTGCTCATTGGAATACACACATGCAGTCTATGCAACTGAAGGTCTGAACAGTCATGTGGCGCACTCATCCTAATAAGTACCTGCAATCATCTAAAACGGTCTAGCCCTCTGAGTTACTATAGTGTTCATTCTAGCACCCGCCATCTTTGAAAACTCATGCAGTTCCTCTTCCCTGCCTGGGGTGTAGCTGTCTGCTGTAGTGCTTCTAGTGTGATCTGTATATCAGCACTGCAAACCAGACCTGTGCTAGAAACACTACAGCAGATAGCAACACCCCAGACAGGGTAGAGGAACTGCATGGGTTTTCAAAGATAGCGGGTGCTAGAATAAACACTATTACTAGAACTATCCCACTGCGGGTCCAACATCATGCACACTCACTACATATATCCATTTCATTTAGTATTCACATGCAGTTACCAGAAACATCTTTCATAATTGCAAAAACTATAATACTCCCAACTACTATGCATCTACTCTTTCTTCTCCCGTACGCCTTCATGCTGCTCTGTCTTCCCCGATACCTACTGCTGTGTGGATTCCCTCATCCACAACAATGTGTCTATTCCCATCTGCCCTGCCCTGTCTTTCCACACAGATGCCACTGTTTCCTTCTATATGTGCCACTGGCTTCCCCTCTATTAGCGATACTCTGTCTCCCCCTCCATCCATGCTGCTCTGCCCGCCTCATCCATGACAGTTTCCTTCCATCTGTACTGCTGTCTCCCCTCTCCATCTACGCTGTTCTTTTTTCCCTTTATCCCCTTTGCTCCGAACCCCCTCCCCCATCAGTGCTGTCTTTCCTCCAACTGCTCCTCTGTTTCCCACCCAATCGCATCACTCTGCCTTACCTTCCCCAATCTGTGCCACTGTTTTCCACCCATCTGCTTCGTTAGTCCCCCATCAGTGCTGCTTCCCCATTATCTACACATTTCTATTTGTCCCCATCCACATGACACTGTCTCCTCCCCTAATCAACACCACTTTTACCCCATCCGCTCAGCTCTTTTGCTCAGACCTTCAGTTGCATAGACTGCATGTGTGTATTCCAATGAGCACACAAATCTGTGAATTAGCAGCTCCACCATTGTGTGAGTGACAGCAATCTCACTCTGTGAGAGTGCTGAATCTGCACTTACCCACAGGCTGTGATGGCGAACCATATCTGTATTGCGCAAGGAACACGTCCATTAAGGCGTCAGCCTTAATGATCGTAATTTCATTGCTTTTTGGCGTTTGAGTGGAAGAGTTACAACAGGTTTCAGAAATGGCAGATCATGTGTAAGAAGCCTTAATGGGACATGTGAAACCGTAAGGTTTTTTGTCTTTGGAATATATATATATATACATATATACATACATACATACATACCTTTATGGGAGGAATTTGTTCCATTTTGGGGCAAGTACAGTATAAAGATACATATTGTGCAAGTCAAAAGGATCAAGACCTATATACATCCCCCTTTATCTGCAAGTTTATTTTTTTATTTTGTCCCTTTTGCAACATTCTACACTCTATAATCCTTTTTTGTTTTTGTTCCCTTTTGCTTTTTGAGCATATGCACACCGAGATTATTTAATCAGGAGGACAGCATCAAATATAAATAAGATTACTGTTTGGGACTGCCCTATTGGACATGTACTAATTATATGCTCTGTTTTTATTGACACCTCTATCTTGTTGGTTCTAGTGAGAGCTTTATAGTTACTTTTCTTTTTCTGTCTTTAACCTCAAACTGGTTTACCAAAAGAAGGAATACAGAATGTAACTTCTGTTCCTATGCCATTAGAATAGTTCAACCATAGGCGTGCGCAAGGGGGGTGCCGGGGGTGCACAGGCACCTCCTAATGGCAGGCACCCCCCGCACGATCGCAGCCAGGTCCGACATCACACACAGAATAGCTTCTTTTTTTTTTGGGAGCCGGCTGCAGTGACAGACGTGTCAGAGCTGCAGCAGGATGGACGCTGGCTGCCTGTAGGGGGAGCTGAAGTGCACAGACAGCTCCTCTCAGGCATTACTTAAACAGTGCTGGCCGAGTGAGGACTTCCTTGTGTTTGAAATGTGCTGCAGGTGAGCTGGAACAGGGGGGTGTGTATGTTATGAGGCTATGACTTTGTTTTAGAGGGGGAGGGGGAAGGTATATTGGTCTTTAATAATGCTGGCTACTTTTTTATGTTATGTCATAAAGGTGTGTGTTTATCAGCTTGTTGTAAGTATATTATGTGTGCATAGGGGGGCTGTGTATATGTGTACTATGTGTGTGGGAGGGGGCTCTGTGTATTCTACAGGACATTGTGTGTGTGCATGCTGTGCCTGTATGTATACTATGTGTGTATATATGTGTGGGCTGTGTATATCTGTGTATCTGTATACTGTGTGTGTGTGTATATATATTAGTGCATACTGTAGGGGGGCTATATATATGTATACTATGTGTGGGGGGGCTCTGTATATGTATACTACATCTGTATGTGTGTATGTGGGTGAGCAAAGGGGGGCAGTGCATATATATACTATGTGTGGGGGGCTCTGTATGTTTGTGTGTATACTATGTGTGCGGGTGGGCATTTGCCCCTGGGCACTTGGGGTACAAGTGTCCCGGGCCTGTCACAGCCTCCTTCCCTTTTGAGCGGCTGACCAGATGCTGCCTGCCGCTGACAAGTAAAGTAGCTTCAGTGTGCAGCGTCTAGCATCCGGCCAGCGGCTCAAAAGGGAAGGAGGCTGCGGCTCCGGTGGGCATCTTATAAGAAGAGTGCCCAGCGCTACCCGGAAGTGCGGATTCACGGGAGCGCTGGTGTGCAATGCGCACCCCCAGCAATGAGCATGAAACTCCCCTTGTCAACGAGCATTTAACCACCCCCTTCCCAGGGAGCATGTGACTCCTGGCAAAGAACATTTCACATCCCCCCCCCCCCATGGCATAATCTGTAATGGCCATCACAGTCTGAGGCGTAACGTGTAATGGGCATCATGGTGTGAGGCGTAACGTGTAATAGGAATTACACGTACAACGTGTAATGGGCATTATGGAATGTGGTATACTATGTAATGGCTGTGTGATGTGTAATATGCATGTATGTGTTAATTTTTGGCACACGCCTTCGACGTGCACAGTCCCTATTGTCCCTGTTTTACTAATATTTTTTTAAGCCCTAACATAATGTGTAATGGGCATTACGGTGTGTTGCATGTGTGATGGGCATTATTGTGCGTGACATTATGTCTAATGTGTTTCATTATGTGTAATAATAGGAGATGATGAACACGCCCAGTAGATAGTGATGGACACGCCCTCTCCAATGGTGCACCCCCTAATAAGACGGGCTGCGCACGCCTATGAGTTCAACACAGTAATTTCAGGATTAAAAATATGTCAAAAGTGGACCGATTGGAAGTTGATTAACATAGGTTTTAGGACCAAAGTAGATCAAGAAACAAAAAAGATTGGAAGAAAATCTACCTTACATACCTAATACGGTCATTTTTAAAATGTGTGTACATATTTTATGGTATTGAAACAGAAGCCACACTGAGAAACAATTAGTGAAAGCCTCCATGTGCCAAACTAATGGGACATGCACACAGTGCAATTTTTGCAGGTTTTCGAAGTGATCTGTCTAGATCGCTTAGAAATGAAGCACAAGTTGCTCCATATGTACACCCCATAGCGATAGATATGCGCGGTCCCATACGTACCTATTGCCGGCTCAGATCTTGTGAGCATGCAGGCAAAGTCTAGTTAGATTGCCTAGCAAGTGCACACAAAATATACCTTTAAAAAAGCTGTCCTTGGGTGACAGCGAAACGCATCAGCCGCTGCTCTACTCACTTGCCTCCAACTGCCACTTTACGCACTTGCACTTTTACCTGGGATCCAACCAGCCGCCCCACCAGTGGACCGTGCCTGCAATTCCAGCTTAAGTGGACTTCTTCAGTTTGTAACAACAATAAAGGGATGACACAGCTTCCATGCTATCCAAAAGGATTTAAAGATCTCCCAGAGGAACCCACCAACGAACAGCATTGGTAA
Organism: Crinia signifera; assembly: GCF_055691185.1. NCBI lineage: Eukaryota > Metazoa > Chordata > Amphibia > Anura > Myobatrachidae > Crinia > Crinia signifera. Next base: position 194,468,422 of record NC_139221.1, read on the forward strand.
TTATAGCCATACAATCGAACAAGTATTGGATTTGGGAACTATACAATCCCTGGCCATATGACTGGTCCTCTGTTTTACCCCCTGGCGGCATAAATAGGAGCGGACCCCCCTCCAAAAATATCCACCAAAGTGGCCCTGTGGGCAGTGAGCATGTGATTTTAATATTTTTATTCTATATGATTACATATGTATGTGTACCAATACATGTTATTTTATTTACAAAATCCTCATTGGTTCTAGCGCTACCTCTTTTTCTCACTAAGTGCACACAAAACACTGAGTTAGTACAGATCACTTAGCACACATTGCAACGTGTGTATAGGGTGATATAGACACCGGGAAGTTCAAAGAAAATTGCCTACCCTAGATTGCTTAGCACAAAAAGTTAGCACACATCTCAATGTGTGTATGCCATTTACGGGTATTTCTCATAGGAAAAGAATAAACAAAAACAAATACTCAGATGTGTTGTTCTGTATTTTATTAGATAAAATGCATGATTATACTGTATGCACTGTGGAGCTATATTGTTTAATAAAGGGTATATTGTTTAATCAAAGACAATCTGCATAAGGGTGTATACCAGTGGTTCCCAAACTTTTTTGAATCATGGCACCCCAAAGTATCAATTTCCTTTACGGCACCCCTAGGCCAAAATCTTCTCATTGAGAGAGTCCTAAAAAATATTAAGTTAAGTTAAGATGTTTATATCTCATCCTTAGGGTCAGTTATGTGGTAAAAAACAGGATTCACTTATGCTTGTTCCCAATTTGCCTAATATATTGAAGTGGTCCTGGACCACCAATCCGGGGAACCCCTACAAGTCCCCCAAGACACCCCTGAGTGCAATGGCACCCAGTTTGGGAACCACTGGTGTATATTAAGTCCTATGTGTTTCTGACTGGTTGCATTGTTTGCAACCAGGTCAAATATCGCACAGCCTGGAGATGTTGCAAATGCCAGGCAAGTGTATATTGTTATGAAGTATTAAAACTATGTATTTATCTATTTATACATTAGTTCAATCCTTTATTTTTAATAAATCTCTCTCAATGTTTTCATATGAAGCTGAACATTGTATGTAAATTATATAGTTTGTTAAGGCTATAACTGTGACATTTGCAGTCTATAAGCTATGTCATGTGAAAAAAAGGCACAGTCAGTAAGGATTGTGTTGTTTTTACTGTATGGTTGAACTGTAAACTCAGACATATTTATTTACTGTTACTTATGTAGGGGTTCTCAATTAGCCAATAATACATTGACTATGCAGCAAAACAGAATGTGGCTTTACTAAAGCAAATCTTGTTAAAAATAGCATGTTTGGATATATTTATCACCTGCTTTTCTATTGAAATAGGGTGCTTAGATCAAGCATGCCATAATAATATGCCACAGGAGCTGTTCACACATCGAATTAACTTAGTTAAATAGAAGAACAGCCATGGTAGAAGAGAAAAGTCCCAGAACCATTGTTTTGTACATGTGAAGTATGGTCTTTTACAAAACATACAAACAAATACATAAATAAAAACTACTTAAAGACTGATCCACTTAATAATAAAATATGAGATCAGCACTTACCTGATGGAAGCCTAGGTAGTCGACTATTGTGGATGAAGCATAGAATATCATCCCTTCTGTACTCACAACTAGAGCAAATCCATTCAAAGACTGAGGAAGACACAAGACACATAATGGTTAATGAATAGTAAAGAGACAAGTGCTAAGCTTTCACATTTAGTATAGAACATGGACAATATGCTTATCCTGTATGGGGAATTTAGGGCTTCTGGATGATCTAGAAAATACACTTTTGAAACTTAAGTGCTCTCATAAATTGACAAGATACACTGCTAAATACATGGGTGTGGTATAGGGTTCCAACAGTCGCAACAAAGACCCTTGCGGGCTCGCTAGGCTCGCCACGCTGGGCCCCCACGAGGGAAAATAGCCGGCGGAAACCCATCTGTCAGTGTTTTACCGGTCAGGATCCCGACTGTCGGGATCCCGTCCGGCAACAAAATACGTTACATCTGCAAAACATTATGTAACAAAGACATTTAATGGAAGTGTCCACTATCCCTAAATAAAGCTGTATACTGCAAATTCAGAAGTGATGTATAAAACATAAGGTAAACTCCTAATGTCCTGCTATTATTCTTATGGTATCAGCAGAACAGACATCTTTATTGTATCATTATTAGTCCTTCCACTAGTTCCTAAAATACTAGTTATAAAATAAGTAGAAAAGGGTATGTGCAGTGCGCAAGTCAGTAATTAGCAATTAGCAGCTAACTAGGGGATTAACCAATTCCCCTTTAGGGAATGTTATTGCCAACCAAAATACTAGGAAAAGATTATTAGCACCTGCTTCCGGTTGCTTACAATGAAAAATAATCTATAAATATAATTTATCAAAACAATAACATGTTGTATATTATCTAGTACATTTTAATGAATGATAAGTAAGCTAACGATATTGTTAATCATATAATTTTGCATATTATTCAGTGTGTACCCACTATATCGTTAATTATGCGCTTTATGCTGATCATAATGATATGACCGATCGTCTGAACATGCAGTCCAATCGGAGGATATTGTCAGTGACTAAGGAGTTTATTCTGTTTGGTACGGTGGGACCGTATAAGGGCGGATCGGGCTTTTTTTTCATCTGCGCATGCGTAGCTTTCGCAATGCGCATGTGCGGCGACCTCACACTGCTCATGGACGGGTCTCTCCGTGCGAAAAAACCTGTCCGCAAGAGTACGGTCATTGTGGGCGGATTTATGGGAGCGGCCAGAATAATGAGGAAAACTGGGCGTAAACATGAGCGTACACGGGGGTGTGCACACAAAATGCACGGTGCCACAACCGCCTCGATCGGCGAACGCACCGTGCATTTTGGCCCAAAAACAAGCGGACGCCAAAGATAGCTCCAGACCACCCCTAGAGCTACCGCATGAGAGCAGATGCCTGGGTCTGCTAATTAACGCTGATTACTACTCAAACACATACACCTGAATGTAATAAGCAATGCTGCAGGCTATTAAGTGAAAACCATTATTTCACTACCTGCAAGCCACACACAGCCCTCAAACACATTGGAAGCTTATCTTTCTACACTTCTCAACATGTAAAGGTTGGTTTAATTTTAGGTAATATTCATTCTAAGACCTGGTTATATATGTCAAGGTAGTTATTTTATAACCATCTACACCCATTCAGAAAGTGTTTTTGTATACTTTTAAAAGCAGGACACTCAATTCACAGGAGTCGACATGTGTCAACTTTTTCACTGTAACACAAACATACCAGTTTTTTATTATGGAAAAGACACATAAACCACGTCTAAGAGCAACAATGATGTTTTTGGACTCAATTTCTACTTGCAATGTGGCGTACGCTCAGATATACGGAAGGTGTCGGTGGGAAAACGGACGAGATCCGTCCGTGCACTTTGGCGTACGCTCTGATGTACGCCAGGTATCGGTGACTAAGAGGGAGATCTGTCCGTACACGGTGGCGTACGCTCAAGTGTACGCCACTCCCCATTGTCGGTGTTTGTGACCGTCCGTGTGCGGCTGTTCTGTGGGCGGACTTACACTCACCGTGAGTGTACGGAAAACATACGGTGTGACGTACGTTTCACTGTACCAAACAGAATAACACCCTAAGTGTATGGCTGGAAAGCTGGGTAACGAGCTCACTACACATGAAGTTATCTGCTGCCTCTGAGTCCAGTAAGGCTTTGGTCTTAACGGCCCTTGATGGCAGTTTTATGGTAACTGAAAGAGTAGACTCAAGAGGAGTAGGAGAAGTTAGTAATATTTCCAATCTGGCCTCTCCTTTACCGATTAGGAAGAGGCATTTCCCGGCCGCCGGGGACAGGAGGAGTTCAAATGAGTGGACGCCCGCAGTACATACACAGATTCTCTCTCTTGCGTCGGGAGCGCTCCTTAGAAGATAGATGGAACCGATTAATCTGCATAGGTTCTACTGGCAGCATGGAAACTGGAGTAGATGGGGCTGGACTAGGAAACAGACGAGGCCTTGGTCGATTGTTTCTGCTTCGTTCAAGCTGATGTTCTTGATAACGAATGTCGACTTTGTTACAGAGGGAGATAAGTTTGTCTAAGGTAGCAGGCATGTCTCAAGTGGCCAAGTCATCCTTCACACGTCCTGAGAGTCCATTCCAAAAAGCAGACATGAGTGCCTCATCATTCCACCTCAGCTCGGAAGCTAATGTTTGAAATTGTATCATGTACTGACTTACAGGCCTTCCTCCTTGACCTATCCTGAGAATCTCCGTTGCCGCAGAGGAGACCCTACCAGGTTCGTCAAAGATCCGACAGGAAGGTTGAAATGAAAGAGGGATAATCAGAGAGTAATGAGTTGGAGTGTTCCCACAGAGGAGAAACCCAGTCCAGGGCAGGGACATGATGTAGGCTAGCTGGGCTTTTGCTGTGGGAAAGTTTGAAGGCTGAAGGGTAAAGTGTACCTCGCACTGATTGAGGAAGCCTCGGCAGGCCTTGGGTGATCCATCAAACTTGTTTGGAATGGGTAGGTGTAGGTGACTGGGAACAGTTGAGATGGAAACCACTGGAGTTGTGCTTGTGCTCTCCATGGAGACTTTTGCTGAAGGTGCAGATAACGTGGTTGGAGGAGCCTGCTGGCGCTGAACCATTTCTTGAAGGCACTGGGCCATTTGCCTTTGAGAGGTTTCCAATTGTTCCAGGCAGTTGAGAAGTCCTTGCAGGAGTTCAGCAGTTAATCCCTGAGCAACACCTGAGTCCATTGTGTCAGTGCAAACTGTCACGGATTGAGGATTGGATGAGCTTGTGTGACTGTCAGGAATAATTGCTGAGCCAGAAGGAGTAGGTTGAAAACATGCGGGTTTAATGAGAGACCCTGCATTTACAAAAAGGAAAAAGACTTGTCCCAAATAACATCTTTGAGAGTCAGTTTGAGGGTTGGCAGCTAACGCAATACTTCTTGCGAAAGTCTTGCAGGGACCAGTGCAGAGGACTATGGAATCCAATGACAGAAGGGATACGGAAGTGTGGGAAATAGGGACACTAGGAAGTTTCGGGTATTCTGAGGATGAGGAAGTTGAATCTGGTCGGAGCAGAAGAGGCTGGGTGAGTTAAACCATTTGAGGTGTGCAGATGGAGCAGGGTGACAGGTCACGGACCCGCTGGATGGCTATGGAGCTGCGGACATAGGAGACGGTGGCAGAAACTGATCTGGGTCCATGGCAAAGAATAGGTGGTTAGACAGGCCGTACCAGATGCAAGAGCAGAAGCCCTCGGCACGAATAGCACTGACTGGTTAGGGTTGCCAGGAATCAGGTTGAAGTAGCCAGGAACAGAGCCAGGAAGCACACAGTTGAGCTGACAATTTGCACTGACCCAGAGCTGACTAGGCAGATCCCTCTTAAGTGTTGAGGGCGGCTGCCATTGGCTGCACAGGGTCTGGGGTTGGGAAATGGGCGGTACTGGCAAAAGAACAAGTTTGCCCACAACCAAGATGGCAGAGCCGGCCTCCAGGCGCCGTCCATCAGACAGAGCCTGCTCACTGCTCCTGCCGGCCGCATCTCACCGTGCCGGACTCGACAGACGCCGGCAGCCTCCTGCATGCTGCACCAGCCCCACAGAGAGCCGCCGCCAGGCACGGACAGGTAAGTAGCAGCCCTGCCCTGACCCGTGGCGGGTTCCCATGACACCTGATCACATGGCTGCAAATTATCGAATGGCTGCACAGGTGTATGGATCATAGCGTCCATGTGCGAGGCCATCCTGTGATAAAATCCTGCTACACATACTTTTTAAATCGCACTCCATTCGCTAGGTGATTGACAGGAAGTCAACAGTTATGGGGGTCCCTTTCTGGGAGTGTCAGAAAAAACGCAGGCATGTCCTGGCATTTGCAGGGAGGGTGTGCGAGGTCAGCTCCGGCCCCAATCCTCATGTTTCTATCACGCCAGCTGCTTAAGTCCTGGGCTACTCAGTGGGAAAATCATTTAATGAGTGAGTTGCAAATGGATTTGCAGCTGATCGGAGGCCTGCAATATTTTCGCTGGCTATTCACAGGCTTGCATGAGGCGGGATTTTACTCAGACTGGGCAGCAGCTATCTAATCGCAGGGTGATCGCATCACACCACAGCGATCAGGTCTGAATAATACCCTTGGATCTATATGTAGATGATGAGTAGGTGAACTTTGTAGCTCCACAATATTAACAAATTCTTATTTCTTATTTAACCCCCACCAGTAGTTTGTATCAGTGGGGGACTGGGGAGGCCTCTATAAAAGAGAGATGAAAAAAAGAGTCCATGTAGGATTAATGCAAATGAAAATTAATATTTTTTGTTTATCCTTCTAAATTGATATTATTTGCTGTGTTAAAGGAGCAAAAATATAAATGGTATTAATTAAAATACAATCCCCACCTGACATTCTTGTTTCTTACTCTGAAGGTGAGCCAACCAGCCCAGTGTAGTGAGAGAGGAGGCAGCAGCTGCAGCACAGGCAGACCGACGAGGAGCAGGATTTGGACGGCTGGGCTGAGCACCCTGTGAGCCTGGTGGGTGGCGCCAGCCCCTGTGAATGGTAATGTGCCTTGGTTGCAGTACTGATGGCCATCAATGGCGATAGTAAAAAAAAACAGTAATTGAGGGCAGCATAATATCTAATGGATGACTGTCAAAGTTTTTGACAATCGATTTTCTTTAACTGACTGGCCCATGGGCCAATCAGAACACAGAGGCATGGCTTCATGGGTGTTGGGGGTGGAGCTATGCTCCATGTCCTTGTACCTTCGGGAGAATAGTTTATTTATGCTGTGCCATCAATGGGGGGGGGGGGGGGCGGCATCTGGTTCTCCCCCATCAATGGCAAAGCTAATCTACATCGACCATAAACCATTATGATTCATTGATGGCCATCCTTAGGCTGCAGTGTGAGTGGCGTTCCTTAGGTACTGCTGTCACCGCAGGTTATTCAGATCCCACAGTTGGCTACTGTGCATGCGCAGAAGCTCGGTCTGAACGCTACCCGAATGGCGATGTGCTCCAATGCAAGCATCAGTGAATTAGCCTGCAGTGCTGCAAGGGTGGGGGAGGTGTGCTTGGGAAGGCTGGCCCGGTTGAAGGTTATCTGACCCAACCAAGCGGGGAGTGGCACGGTGTCCAGGCAGCCCAATTTACTACTGAAGTTACTCTCAAAGAAATAGAAATTTGTGTAGATCAACAAAAAATAGGGAGAAACTTACTGTAAGTGGTAATAATCTACAATTCTTGTCACATAATCCACCTACAACATTAAACTTCAATATTACTTCATGAACCTCTGGAGATATACTGTTATAGTGTATATACTGTCATAGTGTATTTTACTGATAAATCAACAAAATCCAGTATACCTACAACATTCATGTCACCACAAATGTGTTTATCAAGGTTATATCCCCAATTTTGTATCACATGTGTATTAGGTAGCTTGGCCAAACCACCCTAGTTTAAGTTGCATTTTCTCATATTTATTCAGTGGACCTTGTATTCTTGTATCTTATAATGTTTGTGTGTACAGCATAAAAAATGATGTTGTAATGTCACCAGAGCAGACGGGAGGCGTGGCTCGCTATTACATCATACCTACAAAGCAAAATCCATTTGTCTGAGACCACTCCCTCTTTTTTGGGGGGAGGTGGCTTCACCTCATAGAGAAGTCAGTATAGGGACAACCAGAATGTTGGGAGGTATGCTATGACTGTGATGTTACATATTATAATTGTATATAAAATTGTTATGTTCTTCATAAGGTTATTACATTGATCATTTTAATTATGAACAGTTAATTGTGCATTGACAAATAAAAAGAAAACACTTCTTACTGACCATTGTTCTTCTTAGACATCAATGCAGAATAAATATATTAAGAAAAAAGCACAGATATTAAAATATATTAAGAGATAAAACAGAATCATTCATTTTAAGAGCGCTTTGCTGACCTTAGGGTCTGCATGTGCTTCACGTGACACTATTCTGCAAATCACATAATTTCAGTTCTTCAAATACAGTTTGTTTTCATTTTCACATTACAATTATTTCTGATATTGTATATGGTTGTAGTATTTAATTTTAATCCCACAAAATGGACAAGTGGAATCAAAACCATCTTGTGCCACTCTGTAGACAAAATACAATTATGTGCTCATAGGAAGAATGATGTATGTCAGTGGAATGTAAATAATGTTTCCATTAGGGATGGCTCATGATCTAATGTGCAGTAAAAAGTCACTAGGAAAGGGACTGCAAACACTGCTTTAAAGAACAATGGAAACATTAATGCCACAGAGTGTCAGGGACCTTACTTCATCCCTGACATTTTTGGATGAACCCTGTGCTGTACCCAGGGCCGGACTGGCACTTTTGGCAAATGCCAGAGGGGCCGATGGACAGGTGGGCTGATTTCTTCTTGCAAGGTGGAGGCTCGCCTCCCAATTGGCGCTCAGAGAGAGCTGTTGGACTCTCTCTGTGCACCGCTGAGGTCCAGGAGAGAGGGGGCATCACATGTGGACAGGACAAAGGTTGCGCGTGTGCACAAATGCCAGGGCTGATTCGGTGGCCCAGTCTGTCGCTGGCTGTACCTATTGGTCAGGGTGCAGTAGCTTCCAGCATGATAGCAAAAAAAACAAGAAACAAAGCTCCACAATCTAGCAGGAAACACGGCGCAAGCACTGTCTTTCCCTGCATGCAATGGTGACACGCAGGACCACAAATATCCATTCCCCGGGGCTGTACACACAGAGCAGTCAGTGCTCCATTTCTAAGCCATCTCGTCAGATGGCTTAGAAATGGGGTGAAAATTGCCCCATGTGTATGGACCTTCAGCTACACCCACTTACAGTGTATAATTCATATCCCTTATTGCATGGGCTCAGCAACCCAAACATCCACACAGTACAGCATAGTTAGATTCCTACTGTTAAAGCAATTAAAAACAATGTAATTGGAACAAATGTCTAAGGTGCTAGGGAAGGCTAGTGTGTTATGCATATCCCAGCAGCCACCAAAATGAAGACCAATAAACCATATTAAACAGTATCACATGTTCTAATTGAAGATTGTAATATACCGCGAGGGGACGGTATTCTGTGTACGCTCGCCACGCTTCGGGCTCGGTGGCTCGCTACGCTCGCCACAGGTTTATATCCGACTCCATGCCCACTTGGATAGTAGGGGTATGAAAAGGACCCCTTTTCGCATGGGTCCTCAAACTGCGGCCCCCCAGATGTTGTGAAACTACAATTCCCAGCATGCCTTGCCACAGTTTTAACACTCCCTTATAGCAAAACTGTGGCAAGGCATGCTGGGATTTGTAGTTTCACAACATCTGGGGGGCCGCAGTTTGAGGACCCATGCGAAAAGGGGTCCTTTTCATACCCCTACTATCCAAGTGGGCATGGAATTGGATATAAACCTGTGGCGAGCGTAGCGAGCCACCAAGCCCGAAGCGTGGCGAGCGTAGCGAGCCCCGCGAGGGGACACAGAATACCGTCCCCTCGCGGTATATTACAATCTCAGCATGCCTTGCCACAGTTTTGCTATAAGGGAGTGTTAAAACTGTGGCAAGGCATGCTGGGAATTGTAGTTTCACAACATCTGGAGGGCCGCAGTTTGAGGACCCATGCCTTTTCCCATTGAATTCCATGTTAAAGTGGACTCAGTCCATTTTAACATTGAATCCTATGGAAAAATCGGGTCCATCGCATCGCATGCGATATGGTCTGCTGCGATGCGATGCGATGGACCCGATTTCAAAATCGGCAGCCCAGTTACTACATAAGTACCAAAATTATTTTATTTAAAATAAAGTAGCAAATAGTCATGTGGGTCATATTCTGGTGTCGTATATACAACCTGTTTGAAATTTAACATTTTAAGAACTCCATTACATGATGCTTACAATGCTTACTTAAAATAAATGTGACATTTTATGCAGATGTTACTGTACCACTTGCTTCTTATTTAAAAGAAGCATTTTCTTCCCTCATATGCTTTTCCTTCTCTTGAACCATCTTCAACGGTACCAAATCCTGCATTGGTTTTTTAGTTTATGTACCATGTACTGTTTTCAACTTCAAGTCACTGTTTTCCTGTTTTTCTTATTTGTTTATGTACTCTGTAAATGAGCGCTGTGATCCCTTGTGACATAATATAAGTAAAGGATAATAATAATAATAATAATAAAGCTCTGTGTAATATGTGGGCATTTTATAAATCATTATAATAATATAGCCAAAATAAATTATTTTAGGTACTTATGTACTAACTGGGCTGCCAATTTTGAAATCGGGTCCATCGCATCGCATCCGACCATATCGCATGCGATGCGATGCGATGGACCCGATTTTTCCATAGGATTCAATGTTAAAATGAGTCCATTTTAACATGGAAATCAATGGGAAAAGGGGTCCTTTTCATACCCCTACTATCCAAGTGGGCATGGAGTTGGATATAAACCTGTGGCGAGCATAGCGAGCCCCCGAGCCCGAAGTGTGGCGAGCGTAGCGAGCCCCGCGAGGGGACACAGAATACCGTCCCCTCGCCACGCTTCGGGCTCGGTGGCTCGCTACGCTCGCCACAGGTTTATATCCAACTCCATGCCCACTTGGATATAGTAGGGGTATGAAAAGGACCCCTTTTTCCAATTGAATTCCATGTTAAAATAGACTCAGTCCATTTTAACATTGAATCCTATGGAAAAATCGGATCATCGCATCGCATCGCATGCGATATGGTCGTATGCGATGCGATATCTCATCTCATCGCATCTGATTGTATGCCTTAAGTTAAGGCATACAATCAAAAAATCGGCAGCCCAGATAATACATAAGTACCTTATTTTATTCTATACACCTATGAAGTCGTATAATAAAATAACATTTGTATAAAAACCTTTGGGAGCACTGATCTAAGATGTGTGCAATTATTGCAAGAAAGAAATACAAAATGTTTTTTTTTCATATGTGCTCACACTTCATCATTATAGAATCTATCGGTACTTATGTAGTAGCTGGGCGCCAATTAACATACGTACGCTTGCGGAAGGAAATCGCATTGCATGTCCCGTTTTAGTGCCATGTGATCCATGTGATGCGATTCCACTAGTTTATATGCTAGACGTTTGTCAGTTACCGTAACTATGCTTTCTGAAAAAGCTTAAGCTATGGAAATAGCGTAGTCAGTCAGAACTTGCGTAAGTTCTCCCAGGCACTCACTCTGAGGAGAATAGCTGTCAGTGATGGATGCTTCTCAGAGTTCTGGCAGTGTTACAGTGACCAGTGTGCAAGGCGCAGGCATGGCAGGTGAGCAAATGTTCATGTTCACCCTGCCTACATCAGAGGAGGAGGCTGTGCTGTTTTTTCAGCAAAAAGAATTGCTGCCCGTTACGCAGACTTGCGTAAACAGCCATCTGATGAGGCTGTCTCTTAAGGAAGCGACGTGGCGCTGCCACATTAAGTGTTGCCGCAAGAAGGTCAGCGTTCGAGCGGACCACTGGTTCCCCAGGTGCCGGTTATCCTTCCTGACCCTGGTCCGGTTTGTCTACTGGGCACAGGAGCTTACCAGTGTGCAGTACTTCGACAGGGAGCTGCACATCTATAAAGACAACGTTGCAGTATAACGCTCTCATCAGGGAGGCCTGCACCATGGATCTCTTGTCCCAACTGCAGACCCAAATTGGAGGCCCTGGCATGGTGGTGGAGGTCGATGAAAGCCTCATTGTGAGGCGCAAATCCAATGTTGGGAGGATGCTGCCCCAGCAATGGGTGTTTGGTGGTATAAGCAGGGAAAGGCGAGCGACCGCTGTGGAAAGGCGAGCCACGACCCCCATGGCTGCCATCAACACTAATGTCGCTCCTGGGTCCGTTATATACAGTGACTGCTGGAGGGCGTATAATACACAGGAACTGCAGCAGGCAGGCTATGAACATTGCAGGGGGAACCACAGGCTCAATTTTGTAGACCCTGGCTCAGGGAGTAGTGCACACAGGGGGGGGGTTCTGAGTACCCAGAACCCCCCCAGGAGTCTAAGGGTCATAGGCTGAAAGCTGAGAGTCCCCTCTTTCCATGGGTACAAGAATTTTAAAAATCAGCCCATGGGAACCGGAGATATCTGACTTTAAAGCAGTGGTCCCCATCCAAGCCTGTTAATTGCTCTTCCCAGTCAGATATTTAAGGTTTTGTCTGACTTAGAGTTTTCTGAGGATATATTACAAAAGCTGGGACTCTCCCCCTTTGAATGACACAAGTAGCTTGTCTCTACTGTTCCCAGAACCAGACATATCAGCCTTCCAGCAGCTGGTTACTGCTCCAGCTCCACACACCTGGTATGTAGTTGTATATACTCGTTGGCAGATTGCTCTGCCTCCTGAACTCTGATCCTCTAGTCCCCAATACCATTTGGTAGGTGGGATTCTCTAGTTTTCAATTCCATTAAAATCTAAGAAATCTATTTCCGGAAACTGGAGATATGCACAGTCAAGCAAGCTGTCCTCCCACCAGAAAATTATGAATAATAAGCCCACTCCACTATACATCCCTCCTCTGCATATTAAACATCCTCTACCACCCTGGAAGTTATGTATCAGGGCCCCTTCATTCAGCACATAAGCAAGGGGAAGGGGGTTGGGGATGTAGTTCTGCACAAGATTATTTATAATTATAGGTGGGGTGTCCCCAATATTAAGTTGCCGTGTTGTAATTGCAATTAATACATAAATGGGGGTGCTGCCAAAGACAATAATGGTCATACGAGGAACAGAAAAGGATTGTCTTTGTAGGTGGCGCACTGAAGAGGATAAGTTATTTGTGTTAAAATTTAACTTTTAATAATGTCAATAAAAGAAGGCCATTAAAGGTGAAATAAGGATTACATACATGACTAACAAAAACATTGAACAATGATTAAAAGATGCACGTGCTGTGTGTGTGTCAATTTACTAGTATGTTATAAAGGCCCTTATTCTGGTTGGTGCGGATATTCCCGCTTGCGTACGGGCCGCCGATGTTTATCTTCTGCGCATGTGCAGAGGTCACTCTGCGCATGTGCAGGCGATTTCGCCGCAAGGATTCTCTGTACGCCGCACAGGGGGCGTAGAGGGGCGTGAGGGGCTACTTATCCTCATTACCCTATGCATACGCCCCGCGTTTCATGGGCGTTCCCATGCAAACGCGGGGCGTATGCATGGTAATGAGGCCGTGACGCGTGGGTACGGGGCGGGCATCTGACATCGCCGGATGTCAGCTGCCCGCCCCCATACAAGATTTCACACGGACAAGTGTCCGTGTGGTCTTGTGTTGCGGGACCTGGTGGAGCGTGCGGCCCTGCATTCGATGTTCGGCGACCATCGAATGCAGGGGCTGCTCCCACCATGGAGGAGGCGTATCCCCGTCCAATTTCATGCGGATCGCCACATATCTGCGTACGGACGGCCGTGGCGATCCGTATGGAAGGCGGGGATTCGCCTGCACGGTCGGAGCCGCATATGCGGCTCCGGCCGCACCAACCAGAATAAGGGCCATAGTGTGGTTACTCCTGTTGGTGAAGAGGTTCCTCACGAAGTGATACACTATGGTACGCGATGTGCTGGAGCCCACAGCTATGGTACGCAATGTACTGAAGCCCACAGTATGGGTAAGTGGTGGGAGCTATCCACTGGATCACGTGATTGGAAGGAGTCGTATGGGTGACCAGGCATTAAGTCGTGTCTGGTTCCTCTATTACTTTACGACTAAGTGTCTGTTGGTTCGATTGGTTGTTATAAATCCAATCTGTGAGCATGACACGCTTCGCTCCGTATCGGAGGCTACTGATCTCATGGAAAGTAGTATCAAATATGCCTCGCATAAACTGATACAATGAAAAATTGGATATCAACTGTATCCCACATAAGAATGGGTTGAGAGTGTACAATAAAGTTTTTGAAATTGGTTGGTAGTCTGTGTCTTATTATTTGCACATAGGTCGAGTTATATCCATTTAGCAGACAGGTGAAATTCTGTATCCCGCGTGGATGAAGGTTTGGCAGGCTTTGCCTGCGCACCAGACTGACTGGGATTTATGGGGATTGCGTGGGCGATCCAGCAGTGTGTATACCGATGGATCCCTCTATTCAATTATAAGCACACTGGTGTGTGTTGTGTTCTACATAAATCAAGCTTGTTCCATAGGACATCTAGTGTCAGTAGGTGCACCAGACAGGTGGAATTATGTGTCCTGCACAAATATTACTTAGCGTATTATGCACATTGCAAATCATTCATTTGTTGCTGTTTGCGAGGATAGATTTTAGGAAAAGATTGCATGGGCGATCTGACAGTGTATATGCTGTCCGGTCCCTCTATAGTATTGCAATTACACCTTCACAAACTGACAGAGTGACTACGTCTGTATGGTGTTAGGTACACCTCTACCAGTGTTAGGTACACCTCTACCAGATTATGACAATTGGACACACGAAACCAGCCGGTGTGGCAGGCAGACAGCATTACATATTACATAAATGAGAATGCCGTATCCTGCACCGTATTAATCGTGCAGGAATATTAAACACGTAATTGGTAAGGATTTAAATTGATCCTGTGTGGCAAGACTGGCTTTGCTGACTTGTTTCAGCGGAGATTGTACGGGTGGTCTGACAGTATGTATGCTGTCTGATCACTCTGTTTTCTCACGCTTGTCCGTTGGTATATTTATTGTCAATCAATCTGGCAATTGTCTAGTTTGGTGACCAGAGTATAGTACACTGTAATCTTTACAATCAGATTTCTCAGCTGATGTAGCAAAGGATACAATTTGATGTTAAATAGTAGCATTCGTTTTATTACAATGTAACTGTTTATGCATTCTTAGAGGGATAAATATATCCCATGTAACATTGCTTGGGTAATCTGATAGTGCGTAGGGTTAGACAGATTCCACTATTTCGGTAGCAATATTTTCACATACGGACTTAAGAGTATACATAGAGCGTTTATGGGCATATAGCGTTTATTAGTCAGCGTTTCCACCAACTTGTGAGTAAGATATACCAATAGGGGATACCCCACAGAATTAATGTGTTAGGGTTTCTACCGCAATAATAGGTCTGCTAGGTCTCAGACTACAAGTGTACGGAGAGCGGGCTTACTACATATGTTAGAGGATCACTCACTGGATTTAATATACAATCGAATAATATATATCTCAGCACACGTCGTATTTAAACTGGTTGTAGATAGAGAGATATATTCTCGTCCTACTTGTAGTATAAGCGTGGTTTAATGTTAGGGCAAAATTAGCTCTTATTCTTAGGCAGATCGGGCGGTGTATGTGCCGCCGCAGTCTGTCGCACCACGCTCCAGACGCCCGCTGAGCAGTGTTCAGTTTACTGAATATACGCTAACACATTACTATTCTATGTGGGCATACAGCGTTTGTTAATCATTCAGCATTTTTAGACCAACTAGTGGGTGAGATGTAACAATAAGAGATCACCAACAGAATTGATGTGTTAGAGTTTCTGCCGCAATAGTGAGTCTGCTAGGTTTCAGACTAAGAATATGAGGAGAGCGGGCTTCCTACATATATTTAAAGGTCAATCACTGGATTAATATACTATCTCTCCTATCCGGTGCTTAATATATCTCAGCACACGTCATAATTAGACTAGTTGCCGATCGAGAGGTACATTGTCCAATGCCCGCTACGCAGTGTTCTATTTACTGCATATACGTTAACACATTACTATTATATCACATATCATTTAAATAGACAATATAATTTTGAGACACACATTCAAACAGCACGTGCATGCGGCCAACGCGCGTTTCACATATGGCTTTTTAAAGGCTGAACCCGAATAGCCATGTCGATGGTTATAAGTCAAGGAGCTAACCAATCAGGTACTGGGTTTAGGTCATCTGGTGTTGTGCTGTCAATCAATTCCTGCTATGATGTCATTCTCCGTATCGTGTTAGGCAAGGTTGCATAACCTGGCTGTGTATACCAATTAGATTTGCGAATTATATGTATGTTGCCATTCTATTAGGTAGGATGATATTATCGAATAATCCCTGCTTAAGGAATCTGTGCTTTTGTTCTTCAAGAAAAGAGCAGCAGTTGTCATGAATAGGCAGAGGGATGTATGGTATTCTGTAGATATCTGACATTACAATTCTTTCATTTTGTTTACAATTTAGATTGATAGGTGTTGTTTATGTTTTTGTTTTGCTTTTTATTATTTTATTATTTTTATTGTTGTTTTTGTTTTTATTTTTATTTTTATACAGGGTCGTGCGAGGGAAGTGGAGAAATCACTGCAATTAAAAAGGTGAGTACAAAAACGTGAAAAAAGAAGATAAAGAGGATGGAGTCACTTGATCTCCAATAGTTGTGAAAAAAATAATAATATTGGGGGACCATTGGTTGGTGGTGTGAGTCGACTGGTGATAAGCCGTTGTTTCATAAAAATGAAAGAAAATGGAGTTGGGTGGTGGATGGTGAGATATCATAATGTGGGACGTGGTTTCCCACTTATTTTAATGAAAGTGGGGGTGTTGGGATTGTGATCGTGTTTATAGGGAAGAATCAGAGTGGTAATAAGTCGAAGTGAGATATGTAATGGTCAGATAAAATATGAGTATAGATCGTCTGGAGTCAATCCCTCTGTTTATAAATATGATGAAAAACTGTTCATTTCGTTAAGTCCTGCCGGCTGCAGGCTATTCATCAAGAATATCATTTTGGTTTCTTGTTGGAGTAGGATCTTATCAACATCTCCCCCGCGTGCATTTATTTGAATGTGTTTCATTCCAAAGGCTCTTAAATGTTTGGGGTCACTGTTGTGGACTTGTAGAAAATGGCTGGCTATTGGTGTAAGGGTTTTAAATTTGAGTTTATCTTGTTTGGAGTTTCTTATGCTCCCAATATGTTCCAAGATTCTCACTTTCAACTGTCTTTTCGTCTTACCTATGTATATCTTGTTACATGGGCAGATCAGTTGATACACGACTCCCACTGTGGTACAATCGATATAAGTATCGATTGTCCATTTTTTGTTGTATCTGTCCACAAAATGTGTAGTGGGTGCCATGTATTGACATGCCTTACATAGTCTACATTTGTAAGAGCCTTTTTTAGCATGCAGTGCTTTTTTGGGGGATGCTAAGTGGCTTTGTACCACTCTGTCTCTTAAATTTGGGGAACGTCTCCAACTAGTTTCAACCTTGGCTGGCAATATTTCTTTCAGATCTGGCTCAGTGTGTAAAATTGGCCAGTGTTTCTGGAGAATTGAGGTGACATCACGCCATCGGCTGTTAAAAGTCCCGATGTACCTGATGGGCTCTTCTCGTGTTTGTTTTGGGACTAGAAGCGATTCTCTCGGGTATCTTCTAACTTCATTTTTAGCTGTTTTAATTATTGTGTTGCTATACCCTCTTTGTTTGAGTCGGTTGCACAATTGTGCCTCTCTTGTCTGGAAATCTGAGGATTGGGAGCAGTTACGTTTGGTTCTTAATAGTTCCCCTTTTGGGATGCCCTTGATAGTTGCCAGTAGGTGGGAGCTAGATGCATGCAGAATATTATTGGTGGCAGTTTTTTTGCGGTACATGTCGGTAGTAATTTGTCCGTCTTCTTCGATCTTAATCGTGAGGTCCAGGAAGGTTACCTCCCTTTGACTTTCCTCCCCAGTGAGTTTCAAATTAAGCTTGTTCGTATTAAGGATGGAAATGAATCTTTTTAGGTCCTCCTGCTGGCCATCCCACAGAATTAGTACATCATCAATATACCTGAGGTATATAAGTATGTGTTTGGTGTACATATCATATTGTTCGGAAAAGACCACTTCTTTTTCCCACCATCCCAGGTAGAGGCCCGCGTAGGTCACCGCACATGCCGTACCCATCGCGGTGCCTCTAACCTGGAGGTAATACCTGTCATTACACAGGAAAAAGTTTTTGGTTAAAATAAATTCCAGGAGTTTAAGCAGGAAGGAGTGGAGATCTTGATGTTTACCCATCCCTAAAAAATACTCAATGGCTTTAATTCCATTTCTGTGATCAATGCTTCATTCAGCCCAATGCCCCCTTCTCCCAACCCATCTCCCACCATCTGTGCAGTAAAGAGGTAATTAGTGGAAATTACTGATCAAGGCCCTACATGCTGAGCGGTTGATATAATACCTCCTACCACCCGCGGGACATCAAAGCTTCCCCCACCCCTACCGCTGGAGGATCGGTAGGGGCCCCAATACATTGCTATACCCAGGGGTCTACACTGCTGTTGATGCCCCTGTATGTATATGTATATATATATATATATATATATATTTTGAGGTTCCGCACTCCCAGCCAGCTTTGAAAAATAATATGGGGTGCTCCTTTAAGGCAACACAGATGTGTCCCACATATAGAGCAGGGTAGGATCTATTGAATCCAATAAGGGCACTCACCAGCGTCTCATCATGTAGAATTTATTGGTACATTACCAGTCACAGAAAAGGGTGTAGGTCTACGTTTCGGCCACCAGGTGGCCTTTCTCAAGACACACAGCAATTGACGTCTTCACAGCATAAAGGTCTGACCTTTATGCTGTGAAGACGTCAATTGCTGTGTGTCTTGAGAAAGGCCACCTGGTGGCCGAAACGTAGACCTACACCCTTTTCTGTGACTGGTAATGTACCAATAAATTCTACATGATGAGACGCTGGTGAGTGCCCTTATTGGATTCAATAGATCCTACCCTGCTCTATATATATATATATATATATATATATATATATATATATATATATATATATATATATATAATTATTTATATACATTTGGTCTATCTATAATACATTAACTGACCCGGCATATACTGGGTGACCTAAGTGTCCATCTCCGTGCTTTGCTCCGCCCCTCTGGAAACCCCCTTCTGAAAATCCAAAAATATTGAGCGCCTGTGGGGGGCCTATAAATGGTGAAATAAAAGGCAGCGAGGCACCACAAGACACCACTTGGAATCCTATCTATGTGGAGGAATAGTTTGGGAGCTGAAAATCCTTTCCAAAGAATTCTGCATGCGCTGACCCTCACAGTGACTGCTTTTTTTCTTTACTCTTTTATTATTCTTATTGTTCATGTTATTATTTGTAATCATTATTCTTATTAATCATTATTAAGTAAATTCACAGTTTAACATTAACATGTGTCTGCATTACTGTGTCAGATGTATTGTATGGCTGGTGTGAATGTGTTACTAAAACACCCCCAGTATCCACACCACCCCGAAGCGTGGCGATCACAGCTAGCCCCGCGAGGGGTGGCGGAACGTGTCCTCCCGACCTTTTCATACCCCCACTATCCACGTCGGTGTGGAGATGAATTTATATAGTGTGGCGAGCAGCGCAGTGGGCCACCGAGCCCGAAGTGTGGTGAGCGCAGCGAGCCCCACGAGGGGAGGCGGAATACATGTAAAGTAATCCGCTGCGCTCGCCGCGCTTCTGGCTCGGTGGCTCGCTGCGCTCACCACAATTTTTGTGCGAGTTCGGTCTCTCCAACCAAATATGTATGCGACCACTGGATGTTTCTCCCAGATCATCTGATGACCGCTTAGACCTGAAACCCACACCCATCTTCCTCTTTCCAAAAGGGTGCATTGCAGCCCGTACCTGGGACCAGGACAACACATACCTGGACCATCACCCTTGGACCTTCTACATATACTATATTTGTATTCATAAAGATTCCCCTGTCTCAGATTCCGTAGTGATGACTACCGGTGGATTGGGATTCCTTAATGACGACTTACTCATACAGGCTGAACATGGCATAATTTCTTTAACTGATGATGATGCAGACAAGGTACTTTTCGATCAGTCTGACTTCGATATTCTTCCAACTGAATCACCCACAGACCTCTACCAGCGACTAATAAAACTCAAGAAGCGTGAAGTAGATCTATCTCTCCATGGACATTTCTTGTCCGAGTACCATAGAAAAAAGCTGATACCCAGAGGCTTTAGGATTGCCAACATTCCAACGATAGGCAGACATAACCCGACCTTCTGCAGTCGCTGGTGTGGGGTCCTCAACAAGTGTTCTTTGGATCTAATCCTACTAGTTGTTGAGGAAGTAGGCACGGAATTGAAAAAAATCAAAAAAGATATCGAAGAATTCGGAACGACTCACCTTGCTGCAATTAAGACCGACAAAACTTGTAACCTGATTGAAAAGTTGAGGGTCCAGATTGATGAATATAAGAGGGACCTGGTCTCCTTTAAGAGAAACAAATTATCCATCGTATCCACCGACTATCAAAATCATACGGTGTACCGGTGGCTATCAGGAGAGGCCGGTCCAAAGCGTACATCACGACCATATCGCAACCGTCGTCAATTCAGGAATCCCCAACAATACAATACTGGATCATCGACCTCGGCTTCAGACACCGAGTTCTCTGGCCCTACTCCCAGTTTTTTAGGGGAAGGCCCGAGTGGCTACAACAAAGCTCCAAAACCACGGAGAGGAAGGGGAAACGACCCCACCCCCGCCGTGGAAAACCTAGGCAAAAGAATCCGCAAGCAGGTACAGACATAGTTTACAATCTATCCTCCACTCCCATACCTCCAGCTACTATGTCATTATTATCTAGAGGTCTATCCTTTGTGCCCACCCATTCCCATGACCCTTTTGAGGCTTCCATCGACCTATACAAATTCAGTAGGAAGATTCGTCTACATGAGCATTTCCAGGATTGTCAAACCTCGGCACAGCGATCAACTTTTAAATTACCATCGACATATGATCCACCTTCAACTAATCCGAGTATCAAAACCTTCAGTAGGATAATGGAACATGATCTCCAGCAAGCCACTGTATCTCCTAAATACGATAATCTGACACATGCAGAACGTATTGCACTAAAAGAACTTAAGAATAATTCTTCAGTTGTAATTCGTCCAGCAGACAAAGGGGGAGCAGTGGTGATACAGGATTGGACACAGTACCATCAAGAGATTATGAGACAATTGGCCGATACCAATACGTACCAACTGGTTACACAAAATCCCATCCCAGGGTTCAAGAAGACCGTAGACACCATGTTGATGAAAGGCCTTACAGCAAAGTGGCTCACAAAAGACATTTTTGAATATCTATCTGTCCAATTCCCTGTGTGTCCAATCCTGTACACCCTCCCAAAAATACACAAGTCGATTGATAATCCACCTGGTCGACCTATAATTTCGGCGCGAAAGTCTCTTTTACAACCATTGGCCATATTCGTCGATCACCACTTACAACCTTTGGTTACCAGCAGCACCACCTACATCCGCGACACGTCCGATTTCATCGACAGGCTGAAGGATATCGATATCCCACCTAACACCTACTTAGCGACAATGGACACATTTACCAATATCACAGTACATGAGGGTGATAAGGAACAATACCGACACATTGGTTCTTGAGTCACAGATCTCGGAGATGACCGAGAGATTTTTGCAGAGGGGTTACCCATCAACTACCCTCCAGCGATGTTTGAATAAAGCACGGGTCAAGATGAGTGAGAACACAACATCCAACACCACAGTGAGCAAATCTCCCCGATTCACTTATGTGAACAAATATAATCACACGTCTTTCCATACTCAACGTCACCTCAATAAAAACTGGCAAATTGTGGCTTCAGATCCTTCACTCAAATTGCAACAATTCGATAGACCAATGATGGCGTACAAGAAAGGCCCAAATCTAAAACAACTCCTAATGAGACCTACTGCCTGCCCAGATACAGATAGAAACATCACATGGCTCCATTCTGCACGCCCAGGCTGTTTTAAGTGTTCTGGATGTACCACCTGCAACAGTCTAACCCCAGGCACGTCATTCCCTCACCCGCATTCGGGTAAATCCATCCGCATCCGACATAGATTGCATTGCTTGATGGACCATGTTGTCTATTTGTTACATTGCCCCTGTGGCCTTGCCTATGTCGGGATGACAACCCGAAAATTTAGGGAAAGGATGGCCAATCATAGGAATTCCATCCGTAGAGCCACTGAAACTGGTAAGGCCGATCTACCCATCCCACGCCACTTCCTTGCAGCAGGCCATCAAATAGCCAGCTTGAGATGCCGTTTGATAGACTGGGTCCCCCCACTACCCAGAGGGGGTGACCGTGCATTATTGTTGAAAAAACTAGAATGTAGATGGATTCATCAATTGGGGACACTTGCCCCTCGTGGGCTTAATGAGAACAATCCTATGAACATTTTTCTACGTTAATACTTGATTTTTTGACTCATTGATTTTCTGATGTTTTGTTAATCTGTGCATGTACCTATGCTTTGTGTTTCTAGACCCTAGGGACCATCAGAATAGTAGCCTTAAGAGTC
Organism: Crinia signifera; assembly: GCF_055691185.1. NCBI lineage: Eukaryota > Metazoa > Chordata > Amphibia > Anura > Myobatrachidae > Crinia > Crinia signifera. Next base: position 194,490,851 of record NC_139221.1, read on the forward strand.
ATTTATCTCTTCTATTTTTCATTAACTTTATGAATATCTCATCAAATATATTTTTCTCAACAATAATATTTTTTTCAACAAAAATTTTTTTCATTCTTTTTCATATTTTTTTTTCCTTATATATTTTTTGTATTTTGAATATTTACAAATTTTTTTCTATAGAGAATTTTTTGGATGCGGACATATAGGTGCATGCCTATATTTTCACATGTAGTCTGCATATGTATGCACACATAAAACAGTAAAAATTTTTATAAAAATAATAAAGTATAAAATAAATATTAAAAATGAATATAAAATATATATTAAAATTATTATAAAAATTAATAAAATATGATATAATATTTAGTATATGAATTTGTAATTAATAATATGCAAAGTATTATTTTTTCCATATTTTTTCCATTTTTTGTATGTTTTCAGTACATATATTCTTTTCTATATAAATTTTTATTCACATTTATATTTTGCTGGTCCCTCTGGTCGGTTCATGTATGTGTTATACCCTGACAATGCTCGTTTTCATATTGGCTTTTACCTGTGGTGTTAATTCTTAGCACCATTAATATTAACATTATGTGACTTACTAAACCGGATATTTATCGATCTTAGAGCAGAGTGTCAGTTCAGGTCAGGCTTTATACCTTATAGTCCCCGTCTCCACTATGTACCACACTAGCGCACTTTGCGCTTATTTTTGAGCCTCTGTGTTTCCTATACTTTGCTGTAGACTGTATGGAACGCACAACGCTGAACCAGCGGTTGTGCGTTCCAATATGCGTGTCACCGCCGTCACTTCCGCCGATCCGACTTCCGGTTTCGGCAGAGGTGGCGGGAAAACCACGCTGACGCCGTCTCAAACGGCGCCAAACGTGGTTGCACGTGATTTAGACAGTCTGGTATATAAAGCCTGACCTGGGAGATCCCAGTCACAGGCTGTCCCCTCTAGGAAGAGGTACCTACTCCCGTTTATCGCCTGATGCTGGTTTTGTCTTCACACTTAAGTGAGTTATTGGTTTTTTTGTCAATTTTTTGCTATTTATGTTATATGGCAATATATTCTACTTATACCACTGTATCATTGTTTTAGGCTCCTTGAAAAAGGTCCTTTTGTTTGGACCGAAACGTCGGGGCATGTGAATGGATGTATAAATAAATTATCCTCTAAAACCTTTTAAGAATTGACATCACCTTGTGGACTATTATTGACTTTCATGAGTTAACAACACACCTCTCATCGAGTTGTGTTTTGGAGAGTGCCCCACATCCCCATTCAGTCGACTGGGGAACACAGATATATATATATATATATATATATATATTTTGAGGTTCCGCACTCCCAGCCAGCTTTGAAAAATAATATGGGGTGCTCCTTTAAGGCAACACAGATGTGTCCCACATATAGAGCAGGGTAGGATCTATTGAATCCAATAAGGGCACTCACCAGCGTCTCATCATGTAGAATTTATTGGTACATTACCAGTCACAGAAAAGGGTGTAGGTCTACGTTTCGGCCACCAGGTGGCCTTTCTCAAGACACACAGCAATTGACGTCTTCACAGCATAAAGGTCTGACCTTTATGCTGTGAAGACGTCAATTGCTGTGTGTCTTGAGAAAGGCCACCTGGTGGCCGAAACGTAGACCTACACCCTTTTCTGTGACTGGTAATGTACCAATAAATTCTACATGATGAGACGCTGGTGAGTGCCCTTATTGGATTCAATAGATCCTACCCTGCTCTATATATATATATATATATATATATATATATATATATATATATATATAATTATTTATATACATTTGGTCTATCTATAATACATTAACTGACCCGGCATATACTGGGTGACCTAAGTGTCCATCTCCGTGCTTTGCTCCGCCCCTCTGGAAACCCCCTTCTGAAAATCCAAAAATATTGAGCGCCTGTGGGGGGCCTATAAATGGTGAAATAAAAGGCAGCGAGGCACCACAAGACACCACTTGGAATCCTATCTATGTGGAGGAATAGTTTGGGAGCTGAAAATCCTTTCCAAAGAATTCTGCATGCGCTGACCCTCACAGTGACTGCTTTTTTTCTTTACTCTTTTATTATTCTTATTGTTCATGTTATTATTTGTAATCATTATTCTTATTAATCATTATTAAGTAAATTCACAGTTTAACATTAACATGTGTCTGCATTACTGTGTCAGATGTATTGTATGGCTGGTGTGAATGTGTTACTAAAACACCCCCAGTATCCACACCACCCCGAAGCGTGGCGATCACAGCTAGCCCCGCGAGGGGTGGCGGAACGTGTCCTCCCGACCTTTTCATACCCCCACTATCCACGTCGGTGTGGAGATGAATTTATATAGTGTGGCGAGCAGCGCAGTGGGCCACCGAGCCCGAAGTGTGGTGAGCGCAGCGAGCCCCACGAGGGGAGGCGGAATACATGTAAAGTAATCCGCTGCGCTCGCCGCGCTTCTGGCTCGGTGGCTCGCTGCGCTCACCACAATATATAAAATCAACTCCACGCCAACGTGAATAGTGGGGGTATGAAAAGGTCGGGAGGATGCGTTCCGCCGCCACGCTTCGAGGTGGCGTTGATACTTGGGGTGTGCAAAAATAAATAAAAAATTACATGGGTGCTTCCACAATGAAGCACCCATCATATATCATTGCATGGGTGGCCATACAATGAAATATCGCATCGCACGGTGTGTATGGTGCTGTGCGATCCCATGCAATATTTCATTGTATAAGCTAATATTAACTACATGGGTGACCATACAATAAAATATCGCATTGCATCGGATTGCATGCCGTGTAAGGTGCCGTGCGATCCAACGCGATATTTCATTGTATAAGCACTTAATATTAACTAAAGAGACATCGTATCGCATCTCACGGCTCCACACACGGAGTGCGATCCGATGCGATGCAATTTCACTATGGAGAGTAGCCCAGTACACCAAGAGCATACTGAGCGCCCGCCAAATTCATAAGTACCAATCTATCATGTTATCAATTCCTTTTAGATGACACTATTGTCTATATATGTTTATTTAGAAATGCTATGTAGAGGCAGAGAGGTTTCCTGTTTTATTTTTTTTTCTTCCATCCTAATAGTTTTCCTATTCCCACAACACCAGAAGAAATCAGTAATAACTTCAAAGACAATTTGTGCAGGCTATGGCCGAGTCCCAAAAAAACCGAATGATATTTGGCTTACTAGTACTGGAATGATGGAAAACTAGCCGTCTCTTCCCTCCCAGGAGACTGAGCTGCTATGGTTACTTTAGTGTAAAAGAGGAGTCTAGCAAGCAGGCCTTGATGTTAACAGCCGTGTAAGTCACTCAGCTCACGCTAAACCTTAGCAATGAAATTCTCAGGGTCCGTAGGATATTTAGCGAAGCTTTTCGCAGCTCTGCAACTTACTTTAGGAATCATGCACAGGGTGAGGCACATACTTTCATGCGTTAGTCAACAGACAGCACGGACAACTAAACAAGTACATCTGACATAATTAAAGGAAATCCACACCATCAACATTCAACAAGATTTCTTCTACAAAGATTTCTATAAATCTCCAACCATTTAAAGTGATCACATTAATTAAATACTAATAGCTCAAACACTAAATAGGTTATTTTGTCCTATAATCTTCTGTGGCTACAATGCGGCATGAGAAAACCATATTATTTGATCCATTCATTAATTGTCCCTAAGGGAATCCAACTTCCATCCCACCAGTATCAATATAAGTGGGATGGAGCGGAACTAAATTTATATTTCTCAAACATTTTCCTTATGTACTTGTTTGTAGCAAGAAAGTACTGTACATATGACAATATGGTCTCCATATATATTCTATCTTAACCCTTTGAGTGCCAAAATTGGTGTGAAAATTGTTGGCATTTTTAACATATATTTTGCGCATCTCTCGCAGAGATGCTGGCATTTAAAGACAGACAATGAAGTTGCTGCTACATTGGACACACATACTAAAAGAAGACACACATAAAAATAGCATACTGTATTTATTTATTTATCAGTGGCGTAGCTACGTTTTGGGCGCGCCCCCCCGCCCTGCCGCCCATGCAAACACCCCCCCCCCCAATCCCCCACAGCCTTACCTATCGCGCTGGTCCCGGCGGCTCCGTTCTTCTGCTGAGGACCACCACAAAATGGCCGCCCCCATACAGCAGACAGTTTCAGAGAACAGTGTGCTATATGGGGGCGGCCATTTTGTGGTGGTCCTCAGCAGAGGAACGGAGCCGCCGGGACCAGCGAGATAGGTAAGTCTGCGGGGGATTGGGGGGGGGGGGGGTTAACTATAGCACCGCAGCCCCCGGTGCCCCCACATGCACAGTGCCCCCCCGCGGTGTCGGGGGCTGCAGTGCTATAGTTACGCCGCTGGCATATATGCTCCATGTGTATAGAGTTCTACACCATTATATACAGTATAGCCCTGTAGCCTTATATACAGTATAGCCCTGGTTTACATCCGAATAGATATATGCACAAGATAAATGTAGAAGGCACTATAAGCCTCAAATGAAATGATGTAGGAAGGTCCAATCAATCATGTGCGCTCCTTTTTCAGCCAATAAATATGGTCTGATAACGCAATTTGTGTCCGATGGTCAATATTGCACTATCCAATTACAGGCTGTTTTTATCAGTCGAAAAAGGATCCGCGATCATGTGATAACACATGGGACCTAGGCTGATGTCATGAGTTATTATGGCTCAGATGGCTAAATATTGCAGATTAAGCTTCGAGTGAATACGCACTTAAAGCATAACCCTTAGTAAGTGCCACATATTACCACTAATTGGCAGGGCTCAGGGGGGCTGCTATGGGGACAGCTGCCCCAGGCACGTCTGCTCTGACAGAGAGACGAGGGCCCAAGCCGCCCAGCACCCCCGAGCCCCCCCCCCCGAGCCCCCCCCCCCCATCCGTGTGCGCACTTTAAGCACTGATCCGAACCTGATTAGCTCTGCCGGCTGCAACCTGTCACCGCTAATTGGCTCCGGATCTCCTGCACTGTACAGTTAGTTAATTATATGCCGGCTCGGGACTCAGAGCTGAGCACAGCTAAGACCTGGTAGAGGATATGGTAGTGGTTGTGCTCTGTTCTGGGTTCAGTCTCCTGGGGACACATGGTGCAGTGAGTACAGAACAGCGATGTGCCTGACAGAGTCTCAGCATGCTCTTTCTTCTCCTGTTCAGGGCCGATTTTCGTATGGGCTTAATGGGCACTTGCCCAGGGGCCCCAGGTGTATAAGTGACCTGAGGATCCCCTTTTTCCAGGGATACCAGAATTTTGAAAATCTGCCCTGGGGAACTGAAGATATCCAACTTCAAAGCAGCAGTTCACATCTGACCTGTTAATTGCAGTTCCCAGTCATATTTCTCAGGTTCTCTCTGACTTAGAGTTTTTCTGAGAGTGTATTCCAAAATCTGAAACTGTCCCCTTTCTGTTGACACTAGCGGCTTGTCTCTATCATGCCCAGAACCAGAGATATCAGCCTTCCAGCAGCCGGTCCCTGCTACTGCTCCAAACGTCTGGTGTACAGTTTTATATTTTTGTCAATGGATTGCTCTGGCTCCTGATCTCTGATCCCCAAGTCCCCAACACCTCCTGAAAGTTTGGACTCTAGGTTTTTAAACTATTGAAGGCTAAGAAATCTATTTCCAGATAATGGCGATATCTCCAGTCAAACAAGCTGCCCTTCCACCGGAAAATGACGAGTATTAAGCCCACTCCATAATTCAACCCTCCCCTGCGTATAAAACACCCCCTACCTTCCTGGAAGTAATTTACAAGGGACACTTCATTCAGCTCAGTGCCCCCTTCCACACGTTAGTGTTCACTCTCCCACCACCTGTGCAGTAAAGGAGTAATTAACAGAAGTTACTGCTACAGGTCCTACATTTTGAGTGGAAGATAGAGCACCCCCTGCCACCCGTGGGACATCAAATCTGTTGCTTATAGCACCCCCCACCCCTAGGAGGGGAGAATGGGTAAGGGCCCCAGTGTATTGCTTTGCCCAGGGGCCCACACTGCTGTTAAGACTGCCCTGCTCCTGTTCAGGTGTCAACTCAGGTGCCCTGTTCTACGCTGGGGGCGGTATAGGTCATGTATATACTGTAGTATATACCTCCTCCATTGCAAGGGGTCCAAGTTAGGTATTTGGTGGTCTGGGTCAGATTATATATTATACAAGGTGAACCATTGAGAGGGACAGGTGTAAGATGCAAGGCTGTGTGTTGGTAATGGTTTGTGACAATAGGGGAGGGAGGGGCCTGCCTATTTTGGCAGTCCCAGGCCCCACAATTTGTAATGGCAGCCCTGCTAATTGGATAGCCCCGGCCAAATCCATTAGCAGTTTATTGGATACTGCCAATAATCAGCAAATTTAACTTAACCAACATGATCAATGTGCATCAGTCCTTAAGTAACTGAAAGTAATGCTGCTACTTATAGGCATACAGTATCTACATCTCCCGTGGGTCTGCCAGTCACAATTACGATAACATGCCCTTACTGTATTAAGATCTAAGTGTTATATGCAACCAAATCTTCATGCAGATGCAAAGGTGTAGGTTCATCCCAGTCACCCGGAGGCAAGTTGAAATTTGGTGAACCTTCCCATTAAAAAAAGGCATAACAATGGCCAGTAGGTCAGGGTCAGACTCACAAGATTCAACTGTCTGCAGCATGAATCAGCATTTATTGGTGGGTCCCATCTCACACTTTAGCAACAGCAGAGAGTGTTAGATTTGGGTGAGTTATTTTTTTTTGTGTGCAGGGTAAATACTGGCCACATTATTTTTACACTGCAATTTAGATTTCAGTTTCAACACACCCCACCCAAATTTAACTCTCTCTGCACATGTTACATCTGCCCACCTGCAGTGCACATGGTTTTGCCCATGTTGTGAACAAATTTGTACTGCGATCAGATCTCAATAAGGAGCATTATTTGTGCAAGGAGAAAAGTTATTGTAGGGTTCTGGGATATGTTTTGGTAACGTGCTCTCAAAATAAAGTAAAAATAACTTTTATTAATATCTGTTTAAAAGGTCAATATTGATAATGAGCAAAAGATACACACAAACAAACAAACAAACAAACAGAAAAATAGATGGAAATAGACAAATAACAGGCAGACATCCAGACATGCAACTGTAATGGCTCTGTTCAAGTCCCCAATACCATCTACTAATTTAAAAAACTAATTAAATATACTTAGTTTTTCTGAAAAGTACGTTTGAATGATATCGGTTCCCTTATGGCTGAAATTGCCTCTGAACCTCGGATCCGTGCTGAGAAAAGATGTTATGTATACACACATAGGCGAATCTAGAAATATGGTAATGGGTGGTCCCAGACTCATTCACTTAGTATGTGTGACTATTGCGCTGCAAAAAGGGGCGTGGTCTCATGGAAAGGAGGCGAGGCATCACAAAAAGGGGCGTGCTATTACACATTATACCACACACCATAATGCCCATTACACATAAAGCCACACGCCGTAATACCAATTACACATAAGTCCATAACGCCCATTACACATTGTGCCACACATCATGATGCCCATTACATACTATATAACAACGTAATGCCCATTACATATTTGACACATAAGTGCCAATTACCTACATGCTCATTGCTAGGGGGTTCTTGCTTGATGCTAGGGGCTTCAAGCTCGATGCCAAGTGGGCTTCATGCTCGTTGCAAAGTGGGATTGGACCAAACCTTGGTCACTGCCCACTTCTCCATATATCCATCCCCCATCCCAGCACATTGTAATCATTACCACTACCCCCTGGGAGTGACTCCAGGCAGCCACTACTCCAGGTGATGCACCACTAACCAGAAAGGACACCTTTCTCTCACTTCCAGTCCAGCTGCTGTCACTGGAAAACTGTGCTGGGGACATGCTGCGGCCACCAACACACTAACGCAGGCTTCCCTGACCCTCAGGCAACACCTGACAGGACGCGCTGATACAGCGCGCGGGGGAGACAGGGGACGGGAGGCGCAGGGGGACAAACAAAGCAGCCTGCGGGCTGCCGCTGAAGCTGCTACTGCTAAATCTCTGGGAGATACAGCCGGGCAGCATATAGCTCTCTCTGCCCGGCTGTCATTGCTTTAAATTGTGTGTGTACGGTGGTCTAATGGGTGGTCCGGTGCACCCCCACACCACCCCCTAGATTCGCCTATGTATACACATACAGTTAATTTCAGTGATATGGGTATACTGTATAAATTTCTCACAGCAGAAAGATTCAGTCAGACAGGTTTAAATTCTTTACAAGTCACACTGCAGATTAGTCAGTTCTGTACTATTAACTTAAAGGGTAACAAACTTTCCCGTTAGCTATCAATCAAGGCCATCCAGGATATTTTTTGGTACTTATGTAGTATCTGGGCACCCGATTTAGAAATCGAGTCGGATCGGGCACATCGCATCGCATCGCATGCGACCAAATCGGATGCGATGCGATGCGATGGACCCGATTTTTCCATAGGAATCAATGTTAAAATGGACTGAGTCCATTTAAACATGGAATTCAATGGGAAAAGGGGTCCTTTTCATACCCCTACTATCCAAGTGGGCATGGAGTTGGATATAAACCTGTGGCGAGCGTAGCGAGCCACCGAGCCCGAAGCGTGGCGAGCGTAGCGAGCCCCCGAGGGGACACAGAATACCGTCCGCTCGCCACGCTACGCTCGCCACAGGTTTATATCCAACTCCATGCCCACTTGGATAGTAGGGGTATGAAAAGGACCCCTTTTTCCCATTGAATTCCATGTTAAAATGGACTCAGTCCATTTTAACATTGAATCCTATGGAAAAATCGGGTCATTGCATCGCATGCGATATGGTCGTATGCGATGCGATATCGCATCGCATCTGATTGTATGCCTTAACTTAAGGCATACAATCAAAAAAAATCGGGCGCCCAGATACTACATAAGTACCTATTTTTTATATTGTAGCCTTATGTACCAATATTTCTTTAAACACAGTCATATAATTTTTAGTGATAAATAATGAGAAAAATAAAAAGAAATAGAACAGGAAAAGGAAAAAGGCACTCTTCTGCTTTCCCTGTTAGGGTGATTATGAGCCCATGTTATCCAAGGACATTGCAAGGGGGCATCCCACAATTTGGGGATGAGAGTGCTAAAGAAAGGTGCTAGAGTAGGATACTTAATCAGTCAAATTGCTGATATGTAAGATAAGTGCTGACAGGCAAACTTCTGCTGTCCCCTGTTAGGAAGTCGGCGATCCCCTGTTGTCATTTGACATTGCAAGGGGTGGTGCTGTAATCTGGGGATGAGAGAGAGGGCGGTATTCAATGTCCTGAATCGCTGTTTACAGTGATTCAGATTTAACATTCGCCTGCCAATCGCCGGTTTTTAGCAGTGAATCGCCATGCATGGGGATTCGTGGGGAGTCGCCAAGTCACCCTATTCAACGTGGCTGAGAATCGCCGGCCCTAACGGCGATTCTCAGCCATACCGGCGTTTCCCTACACAGCCTCATTAATGTAGTCAGTTGTTTAAAAAATCGCAGATAAATGCTAGAAACAAGCAAATTACCCTGGACAAACGCTTCCCATACAGCAGACGGCAAACGCTGGGAAATCTGGTCAAAGGGCAAACGAAGGAGTGAGGTGGGGAGGAGAATCATGGGTAAGTGAGGTGCACCATGGGTAAGAACAGTGCTTTGTGGGAGAAAAAAAAAATACCTGAAAAAATTAAATATATATTTGTATAGCACTTCTACGACCATGACATCACACAAGGGCAGCAAATAATAATACATTAGACTTGCATAGTTAAATAGAGCACTTAAAACCAATTATTTGACATGTTCCTATAAAAGTTCACCATAAAAAGATGACGAGGGGCACTCGGAGAGGAACGGCGATATGAAAGAAGAAAAAGGAATCGCCAACTTCACATTGAATACACTTTTGGCGATTCCCCTCAACTACCGTCGATTCCCCATGAAAAATCCTATACACAAAAAACGGCGATTTGTACAGGAAAACATTTGGCGATTGCAGCTTCATTCACCGGTCGTCAACGGCGATTCTAGCTCATTGAATACGGTGATTCGCATTTGGAGCTCCAAAAATCACCGTCAGCCACGAAAAAACCCCGGAATCGCCATAAAACTTGGCGATTCCGGCTCATTGAATACCGCCCAGAGTGTGAAAGAAGATAAAAGGGAGAATGGAAGTATTCTATATAGTATAGAGAAAAGGTAATGATAGAGAGGAGAGAAAGAGCGCAATTTGTTTAAATAGCACTTAAATTGCTCATACACAGTTTTATCAATATAAATAATTGCCAATTGTAATTGAAGGGCTACCTCCAGTCACACTCTAGATCAGGCATTCCCAACCACGGTCCTCAAGGCACACCAACAGTGCAACTTTTGTAGATATCTAGGCTTGAACACATGTAACTTAATTAGTATCTGAGAGATTCTGATTAAACCATCTGTGCTGAAGCCTGGATATCACTAAAACCTGCACTGTTGGTGTGCCTTGAGGCCCGTGGTTGTAGAGGCAGAACTCTGGGAGGCAATGGAGTCATCTGCCTGCTCCTGCTCCCAAGGGGGCACCTCTCCTCCCCTGCAATTTTAAATTTATAAATTGAAAGCCATTGATATCACTTTTGAGTTCTGAAATATGTGTTCACTCTCATATATATATATATATATATATATATATATATATATATATATATATATATATATATATATATATATATTGTATACATACTGCATATATGTATGTTATATTTCATAACAGACATACAGTATATACATTATATAAGGTTTTGTGTGTGTATGTGGGGGGGGGGGGGGGGGGGGGGGCGGGCAATACACATCTTGCCTCCGGGCAACTGGGACAAACTTACGCCACTGCGTGGTTGGGAATGCCTGCTCTAGATAGTGACCACTTGTTGGGGTAACAATAGGTTAATTGGTCTTCTTCATTTTACACAGTTTTTCTCAATTCATATGTGATTGTGGAGGTATCTCCATTACCATACATGGAGTGATGCAGTAAGGCTAATGGCTTATCAGTTTACTTTCTCACTTAATATCACAATATATCCCTGTAGTAACAATTTCTAAAAAAAAACAGGTAATCACAAATCCCAGATTTAATGGTATTAATGCACAAATTATATCCAAATTCATATGGTTTGCAGGGGGAGATCCCCTGCTACCTGGTGTTGCAAAGCAGCTGTCCAAAGCCCGAAGCGCGCTGTGTTCGTGTGGCATACCTCCCAACATGACCCTTTCCAGGAGGGACACAGTGCTCTGTTCCTGGACTTCCCTTTCAATGTATGATTACAGCCACCTGTGTTGAACAGGTTACTTGCGATGCAACTTCTTTCAACACAGGTGATGGCAATCATACATTAAGAGGAAAGTCCAGAAGCAGAGCATTTCATCCCTCTTGGAGAGGGTCATGTTGGAAGGTATGGTTTAGTACTGCGGGATGGCTCTGAGTGGCAGCCTAACTTGCCTACCTGACCCTCTCCATGCGGGAGAACATGCTCTGCTCCAGGACTTCCCTGGTAATGTATGATTGCCATCACCTGTGTGGAAACACCTTTACCTAGCTCCCCACAGGTGCATTTTCTCCTGCATGGGGAGGGTCAGGTAGGCAAGTATGGTAGCAGCTCTGCTGATAGCCGTGTGTGTAGTGTCCGGGCAGCCCTGTCTGACTGAGCAGCTGATCAGTGTGCTCTGGAAAACTAGTTGCACCCTGTAATGGGCTTGTTCACCTTATTGCCAGTCTGACAATACCCAAAATAATGTGAGAGCCTTATTTCTGGGAAAATTGTGCCCTGTTTTGTTTTCTTTCATTGTGGATATAGATTTATCAGTTGTCCAACAACTGGAATTTGCATGCTGATACATTCAATTAATTAATCAATTAAGTAATTGATTGAGCAATTGAACCAATTAATGTATTTCATTTTTGAACAGAACTGATTTTAAATACCATTCCAGAATTATTCATATACAAATGAATATGTACTTAAAAAAAAATACTACAGTATACTCTGTATATCGATTGAATGACACTAATGGAATGTCACAATATGAATTTTGTTATACCATCTGACCAATTATAATTGTTTGCCAATTACAATCAAATTTCCTTGCTACTTTTATAAATAAATAAAAATTACTTGGACCTTGAACCACTCTTATTTTGTGTTTGCCTGATTGCCAAAAATGGAGATGTATACAAAGTATTTAAAAAATACTTTAATAAAGGTTACCGTACAGTATACAGTATATTAATTTCACATACTCAAGTTGTGCCCCAGAAAAAAAAATCTTCATTTCTCTTCCTTATAACTAGGGTCAATTTTCGTATTTTGGTTTTGGATCTGGATCTCCCCTCAAATTTTGGATCTGGATTGGCAAAACCACCCTTTCGTGTTTTGGTTTTAGAGCTTTAAAAAAGCAAAACATAAAAACCGCTAAAATCATAGAATTTGGGTGTTATTTTGTTTCTACACAATAACATTAATTATTTTCCACTCATTTCCAGTTTATTCTGAACACCTCACAATTTTGTTTTTAGGCCAATAGGTTGCATCAGGGCACTTAATAGAAAAAAAAAGGTGCAAGATGTAAGTGTTCTTAGGCCCTCCCACACACCCCTATGTTGTATAGTAAACAGGACATGCATATTGTCTTTAACAAACCAATCATTTTAGTGACAGGGCTAAAATGATTGGTCTCTTCGGACCCCCACAAAAAAAATAAGCAATTAATCTCTACCTGTACAAGCGGTCTATCTACAGAGGCAAGATGTCAGCCTCATCCTCTGATTCCTTATCCCCTTCAGTATGTACATCGTCATCCTCACATATTATCAATTTGCCCCGCTGGCCTCCACCAATACAGGTCCCTCATTAGCAGGGCCGTAACTAGGGGGGGGCTGGGGGGTCACGCGCACCGGGCGCTGGAGGTGAGGGGCGCTGTGAGGTCCGGTGACAGGTGTTGCTGACGGCGATGCTGTGAACCCGGCATCGTTGAATATGCTAGCCCCGCCCCCCGCCTCTATTGACATCAAACGGCGCAACGTGGTGACGCCACACTGCGCACCCTTGTCCTGCCGCCCGACTCCCTCCCGCCTCCAGCGCTGAGCAGAGGATGCCACCCCGCCGTCGCCACTTGCCAGCACACCGGGTAGGAGCCAGCCTGAGCAACGTCAAGGGGGGGGTCTCCGGCGCCAGGGACAAGGCGTCATTTGGTCCGGTCCCCCCTGTCAGCTGCTAACTAAGCAGCGGGGAATAAACGCTGTGCGCATGCAGAGCCTCTGGGTCATGCCCCCATAGCGGCAAAATGGGGGCGTGGCCTCACGGGGAGCAGCGATTATAGGCCACGCCCCCAAATTAGGCCACGCCCCCACAAATTTCGACGCACCTCCGGCGCGCAGCAGCATCATCGGAGGGGTGGGGGGGGGGCACCAAATGACTGCCTTGCCCCGGGCGCCGGAAACCCTAGTTTCAGCCCTGTCATTAGTCTCTGGAGACAATTGCTGGTCTTCGTTGAAGAATTGATCATTCATTTTGATAAACATCATCTTTTCCACATTTTGTGGAAGCAACCGCCTACGCCGCTCGCTGACCAGGTTCCCGGCTATGCTAAAAACTCTTTTGGAGTACACACTGGAGGGGGGACAACTTAGGTAAAATAGAGCCAGTATGTACAGGGGCCTCCAAATTGCCTCTTTTTCCTGCCAGTACAGATACGGACTGTGTGACATGCCTACTTGGATGCTGTCACCAATGTAATCCTCCACCATTTTTTTAATGGTGACAGCATCTTATGTAGACAGTAGACATGTCAGAAATTGTTGGCAGGTCCTTCAGTCAGGACCAGATGTCCAAACTCACTCCTGCCTGTCCGGCATTACCGCCCGTGGATTGGTTCGGAGTGGTTTCCTCGCAGACCCAATTATGGGAGAAAATAAAGGAGGAGCTCTTGCCATGTCACATTCCACTTCAGATGACAGTACAGATGGTGTAATGGTTAGCATTACTGCCTCACAGCGCTGAGGTCATGGGTTCGATACCCACCATGGCCCTAACTGTGTGGAGTTTGTATATTCTCCCCGTACTTGCATGGGTTTCCTCCGGGTACTCCGGTTTCCTCCCACAATCCAAAAATATAGTGCTAGGTTATTTGGCTCCTAACAAAATTAACCATAGAATGAATGTGTGTGCATGTACACGTGCTTGGGGATATTGATCGTAAGCTCCATTGGGGCAGGGACTGATGTAAGTGTTCAAAATATTCTCTGTAAAGCGCTGGGTAATATGTGTGCGCTATATAAGAAACTGTCAATAAATAAATATATAGTAATGACAATCTCCTGACCAGCAGGTCTTTGCATCTCTGCAGACTTGTGTCCGCCAGAAAAAGAGAGACACAACATAGGCTTTAGACTGAGGATCGAGCATGGTAGGCAAAATGGAGTGGTCTGATTTGAACAGATTGACCACCCTTGAGTCCTGGCAAAACGAAAGAAGAGCTTCATCCACAAGACTTAAATACTTAAAGGAATCGCTCCTTTTTAGCTCCTCCTTCACTTTTCTCCAGCTGCGTCTGATGAGAAGAATGACCTGACTCAAGCTGGCAGTGTCTGAACTGACTTCACGTATGGCAAGTTCAAAGGGTTCAAGTACCTTGCACAGCATGGAAATCATTCTCCACTGCGCTTGAGTCAGGTGCATTCCCCTTCTTTCCCTATGTCATGGCTGTGTGGCTTGAATGGCCTTTTGCTGCTGCTCCCTCTTCTGCAGCATATAGAGGATAGAGTTCCACCTCGTCACTAACTCTTGTTTAAGGTGATTACAGGGCAGGTTCAGGAGGGTTTGCTGGCACTCCAGTCTTCGTCAGGCAGTTGCAGAATGGTGAAAGTGTCCAGCTATTTTGCAGGCCACCGCAAGCATCTCCTGCACGCCCCTGTGACTTTTCAGAAAATGTTGCACCACCAAATTTATTGTGTGGGCAAAACATGGGACATGCTGGAATTTGCCAAGATGTAATGCCCGCACAATATTAGTGGTGAGTCTAAGTAGGGTTAGCCATTGTGCAATGATTTCCCTTAATTTCTCTGAAAGGTTCTTGGCATTGTGCCTCTTAGTGAAACAGGTGATACACAGCATAGCCTGCCTTGGAAAGAATTGGCATTTCGGAGAGTGCCTAGTGAATTGGAATCTAGATGGAATTTGGTACCAGAGACACACTACCTCCATCAATTGTCTACATCCCACTGTACTAATGGTGGATACCGGATGCACATCTGACACTCAGTGTCGTAAATGGCATATTGGCAAGTTTCTCCTCAGACAATTTAAATTAATTTTCTCTACCGTCCAATTGGATACTGGGTTCACTACTATGGGGATTGAGACCTCCGCAGGAGAGACAGGCACATAAAAGAACTTTCAGTGTGGGTGCACTGGCTCCTCCCCTCAATCTCCCTCCACTAGTCAGTTTTGAAAAATGTGCCTCAGGAGAGGCAGTGCTTCTGGATGCTCCAGAGATTTTCTACATTTATTTTAAAAGTTTGTTATTTTGGGGCGCTGTGGTGACCACACAGCTGTCCTGCTTCGTGGGTGTCAGGGGAAGGGTCAGTCCCCGGCCTCTTCAGGTGCAGAGCTGACCCTGCTACAGGACAATTCGGTCCTGTGTGGGGCTTGTCACCGCACGGCATTGCGCTGTGGCGAGCAAGCCCCCTAGCCGCCGCACACCCCTGACAGGTCAGAAGACTTCAGTGGTGAGTACAGGCTGGGGGTCCCACAAGGGGACCCCGCAGCCACTTCTTGTGCGGCAGGATGACGGGCAGTAATGGCGGCTCTCTAGCAGGGACCGCGTGAACCCCGCAACTGGTGACACTGGCATAGGGGTGCTGCCGCTGGACCACCAGGGACACCCCTTAGGTTATATATATTATACCATTATTGCATGTCAGTATAAAATTTATTGAAGCGCCAGCTCCGTGTACAGGGGGGTGGGGCTTCACTCAGAGCGGGACCAAGCTCTGTTGGGTGCGCGCTGTCACTTCCTGCTTCTTTACGCTGCCAGACTCCATTACAGAGGGCTCCTCACTGGCGTGGTGGATCCGGGTCCTTGCAGCACGGCAGAGACAGCAGGTTTTATAGCGATTTAGCGCTGCTGCGCTATCTGGCTTGTTTGTAGACACTGTGTTGCTCAAATCACTGTGTATAGCGTTACCAGCTCACCCAGATCTGTGAGTTCAGGTTAAGGGTGCACTCGGTTCCCCAATTGCTCTGTATTCCCCACTGATTAGTTACAAGACACACATAAAACAAGCACATAGTCTGTTTAACATCCAGTGGCGTGGTGTGTGCACGTGTGTGGCTGCGTGGGGGTGAGTTGTACTGCTGTGCATCAGAGGTACTGTCTCATCATGGTGAAAAAGTTTACTTGCATGGTGTGTAGCACCAAGTTTGTGCCCAAATCACAGTCCCAAGTTACTTGTGAGGCTTGCATGTCACCACAGCCCAGTAGTGCTGACACTCAGATCAGTGGGGTGCCCCCACAGCCATCTCAGGCAGACGAGCAGGAGCCTGTTTGAGCCTCCAACATAAAGACATTGTTGGATTCTGTGGCTTCACAGCTTTCCACTAACACTCAGCAAACGCAGAGGGTTCAGAGGGAATTGTCCATGTTATCTGCCAGGTGGATATTCTTCATACCCTTAACGTGCCTCCTCCTCCCGCACAGCCCCAAAAGAGGCCGGCTGCTGCGATGGCCAGTGACTCAGATGATGACGATGAGGACATTTTGGAGGAAGGAGAGGAGCAGGTTCTGCAGGAACCAGTCCCTGAGTTAGCAGTACATGGTCCTGAGACGCTTATCAGAGCCATTAGGGATGTTTTAGATCTCCCGGTGGAGGCATCCGCAGAAGGAGATCCTTTCTTTATGACTCAGAGGAAACAGCCAGTGTACTTCTCTGAGCAGGCAGAGTTAGAGACTGTTTTCAGGGCAGCATGGCAGAACCCTGATAAGAGGTTTACTCTATTAAAGCGTTTCACTAATGCTTATCCTTTTGAACCTTTGGGCAGGAAAAAGTGGGAGGAGCCACCGGTAGTGGACTCATCCGTCTCCCGCCTTTCTAAAAAGGTGTTGCTATCCACCCTTAAGGACGGGGCGGGCAGGAGGCTGGAAGCTACCCTCAAGTCCATTTACACGGCTAGTGGGGCCTCTCAGCGCCCAGTTCTAGCCAGCTGCTGGATGGCTAAGGCCATTCATACCTGGTCAACCCAGATTCAGGAGTGGTTGTTGGGTGACATGACTGTGGCCCAGATTGGCGACAGCCTGCGTCACATTCAGGACACCGCTAAGATCCTGTGTGAGGCGCAAAGGGAATTGGGCGCAATAAACGCGCGCAATTCGGCCATGGCGGTTTCAGCCAGACGGGCCTTGTGGCTACGTCAGTGGTCTGCGGATGTGGTTTCTAAAAAGAGTGTGGAGGGTATTCCCTTTACTGGAGAATGGCTCTTTGGAAGTGAATTAGATGGTTGGATTTCCAAGGCCACGGCGGGAAAATCTACCTTCCTTCCATCAGCTCCCACAGTAACAAAACGCACCTTCACAGGTAATTCCCAGCAGTCCTTTCGTGGGAACAGGTTTTGCCCCAAGGCAAGGGGCGCCTCCAATGCCAGCAGAGGCACGAGAGGCAAGTTTAGGAAGCCTAACACCTCCAGTACCCAAGACCGTCCCAATGCCGCGGCTACCTCTAAGCCTGCAGCATGACGGGGTTTTCCCGCCACGAGAATCTCTCGCGGTGGGAGCGCGATTGTTGCATTTCAGCCATGTGTGGGACGCCTCAGGCCTGGATTCCTGGGCCAGGGGTCTCATTTCTCTATGTTACAGGCTGGAATTCGACAAACCCCCTCCCAGAAGATACTTCAAGTCGGCCCTTCCAGCATCCCAGGAGGATCAGGTTCTCCTTCAGGGGGCTATTACCAGGCTCCTTCAGTCTCAGGTAATTGTACCAGTGCCAAGCACGGAGCAAGGCCAGGGATCTTATTCCAACCTATTCCTGGTACCGAAGCCAGACGGCTCAGCAAGGCCCATCCTGAATCTAAAGTCACTGAACCCCTTTCTGCGTGTGTTCAAGTTCAGGATGGAGTCCTTGCGGTCGGTGATTGCCAGTCTAGAGAGAGGGGAGTTCTTGGCCTCAATAGACGTCAAGGATGCCTATTTACACATCCCAATCTGGCCCCCACACCAAATCTACCTCAGGTTTGCCTTAGGGAACGACCATTACCAATTCCAGGCCTTGCCCTTCGGCCTGTCGACAGCCCCGCGGGTTTTCACAAAGGTAATGGCGGAAATGATGTCACTGCTCAGGCTTCAAAGGGTGAATGTCGTGCCCTACTTGGACGATCTGCTAATAAAGGCAGGGTCGGCAGAAGCTTTGAGCAGTGCTCTCAATCTGTCCATGCAAGTGCTAAGAGACCACGGATGGATCCTGAACATGTCCAAATCATCGCTGGTTCCGGCCCAAAGGATGGTATTCTTGGGCATGATCCTGGACACATTTGAACAAAGGGTCTTTCTGCCGATGGAAAAGGTCAGTGCGATACAACAGCTGGTCAGGGAGGTTCTACAGACTCCCCTGGTACAGATCCATCTTTGCCTCAGGCTCCTAGGCAAGATGGTGGCTTCATTCGAAGCAATACAATTTGTCCGTTTTCATTCCAGGGTCCTGCAGTTGGATATTCTGACGAAATGGTCCGGCTCCCCCCTGCAGATGCGCAGAAGGATTTGCCTTGCAACAAGAACCAGGATATCGCTACAGCGGTGGCTAGATTCATCCAATCTGTTGGCAGGCTGACGTTTCCAGATCCAGGACTGGATTCTGGTAACCACGGACGCCAGCCTGAGGGGCTGGGGGGCTGTGACACAGGGAGTCCGCCTCCAAGGTCGGTGGTCTCCACTGGAGTCAGGCCTTCATATCAACAAGCTGGAGTTGAGGGCGGTCTACTATGCCCTGTTACAGGCAGCTCCATTGTTACAGGGCAAGGCGGTCCAGGTCCAGTCGGACAATGCCACCACTGTGGCCTACATAAATCGACAGGGTGGTACCAAGAGCATGCCTTGCATGAGAGAAGCGTCAAAGATTCTATCTTGGGCGGAACAGAATGTCCAGGCCCTGTCTGCAATTTTCATCCCGGGGGTCGACAATTGGGAGGCGGACTTCCTGAGTCGTCACGATCTTCACCCGGGAGAGTGGGGCCTTCACACTCAAGTGTTCGAAGCCATAGTGGATCTGTGGGGGCTCCCTCAGATCGACCTGATGGCTTCACGATTGAACCACAAGGTAGAGATGTACTGTGCACGGACCAGAGACCCAGGGGCGATAGCGGTGGACGCTCTCACCTGGACCTGGGATTTCCAATTGGTGTACCTGTTCCCACCGCTCCCATTGTTGGCACGGGTGCTAAAGCGGCTCCGGCATCAAGGGACGGAAGCCATACTGGTGGCACCAGATTGGCCAAGACGGGCCTGGTACGGGGACATTCAGGCCATGCTAGTGGAAGACCCGTGGCGTCTGCCCCTAAGAAAAGACCTGCTCCTCCAGGGCCCGTTCGTCTTTCAGGACTTACAGCGGCTACGTTTAACGGCCTGGAGGTTGAGCGGCAGATCTTAGTCCACTAGGGTCTACATCCTTCTGTTGTCACTACCATGATAAAAGCCAGGAAACCGGTGACGGCTTCTCATTATCATGTCATATGGCGTAAATATATTGCCTGGTGCGAGAAGAATGACTTGCCTCCGGCCATCTTTCGACTAAACAGCCTGCTACGCTTCCTCCAGGCTGGATTGGAGAAGGGACTCCGATTGGAATCCTTAAAGGTCCAGATCTCTGCGTTGTCAGTGTTTTTCCAGAAAAAGATTGCGGCCTTGCCAGAAGTGCAAACCTTCCTACAAGGGGTTCTGAGGATTCAACCCCCCTTTGTGCCTCCCACTGCACCGTGGGATTTGGAAGTGGTTCTTACTTTCTTAAGATCAGCTCGGTTTGTTCCACTGGAGGAGTCTGAGTTGCGACACCTCACTTGGAAGCCGGTTGTACTGCTGGCTCTGGCTTCGGCCAGGAGGGTGTCCGAGCTTGGGGCCTTATCATGTCGGAGCCCTTACCTTGTGTTCCACAACGATAGGGCGGAGCTCAGGACTAGACAACAATTTCTTCCAAAGGTGGTGTCAGGGTTCCACCTAAACCAACCTATTGTGGTCCCTTCTAGCGCGGCACACCCGGATATACCAGATACCTTGGATGTGGTCCTCACCCTTAAAGGGTATGTCAAGCGCACAGCTAGGATCCGAAAAACGGACAGCCTCTTTGTGCTTTATGATGCGCAGAAGAAGGGGTTACCTGCTTCAACGCGTACCATTGCCAGGTGGATAAGGTGTACTATCCAACAGGCTTATGCATCAGCTGGTTTATCGCTTCCTTTTTCAGTAAAGGCACACTCAACCAGGTCTGTAGGTACCTCTTGGGCGGCTGCTCGAGGGGTGTCGGCCATGCAACTTTGCAGGGCCGCTACTTGGTCAGGTCAACACACATTTGTGAATTTCTACAAGTTTGACACCCTGGCCAGGGAGGATTCCCAGTTCGGGAATGCGGTTCTAGAGCAGACTCCGCACGTTCCCACCCGTTCTGGTAGCTTTGGGACCTCCCCATAGTAGTGAACCCAGTATCCCATTGGACGGTAGAGAAAATAGGATTTTGGGTACCTACCGGTAAATCCTTTTCTCGTAGTCCATATGGGATACTGGGAGCCCGCCTCGGAGCGGCTATTCTGCTGACAGATTCTACTTCATAGTTCAGTTTAGGCTTGTTGCCTTGTTCTCTATAGGACGGAATACATACATATATATGTATATAGATTTTTTTCTAGTTACAGGTGTCCTCTGAAGATGTTAGGATTCACCTCTTAGATGTTTTTGTTTGTTTGGGTGTGCTGGATGAATCTCACCACAGTACATTATCACATACTCCTCACATGCTCTCCTTCGGCACAGTTTTTGCATTAACTGACTAGTGGAGGGAGATTGAGGGGAGGAGCCAGTGCACCCACACTGAAAGTTCTTTTATGTGCCTGTCTCTCCTGCGGAGGTCTCAATCCCCATAGTAGTGAACCCAGTATCCCATATGGACTACGATAAAAAGGATTTACCGGTAGGTACCCAAAATCCTATTTTTTTGGGTCATTTTCCTGAACTTTGGCTTTTTGGATTTGACATGCCCTTTATGACATGGCAAACAATATTGATGGCATTTCAACGTCTATGTCATTACTAGTGGCAGTAGCTTCAGCACTAGGAGGAAGTGGTCCTGATCTTTCCATATGTTATCCTCCATTTTTTTTTCTGTAATGATATAGAAAAATCATGTGTCACACAGAGTGTATCCAATACACACACAGGGCACTCCTGTAATTATTGTGTGTCACAGAGAGTGTACCCAATACACACCAAACAGCCCCTGTATATAATGTGTCACACACAGCATACCCAATACACACCAGACAGCCCCTGTAATTATTATGTGTCACACAGTGCATACCGAATACACACAGGGCAATCCTGTAATTATTGTGTGTCACACAGAGTGTACCCAATACACATAGGGAACCCCTGTAATTATTGTGTGTCACACAGAGCATACCCAAAACACACAGGGCCATCCTGTAAGTACTGTGTGTCAAACAGAGTGTACCTAATACACACAGGCCACCACTGTAAATATTGTGTGTCACAGAAAGCGCACCAAATCATACCTCCCAACATTCTGAAGCTTAGAATAGGGACACTCGCGAGGTGTAGCCCCGCGAGCGTACGAAAATGGGGCGTGGTGTATGCAAATGAGGGTGTGGCTTATGCAAATTAGGCCACGCCCTAGATTTCGCCCGCGAATAGACGCTGTGAGCATGCGCACAGCCGCTATTCTGTGAGATTGGGGGGACACTGCCGGCCGCGGGAGGGACGCGGGAACGTCCCCAAAAATCGGGACGTTCCCGCGTTTAGCGGGACAGTTGGGAGGTTTGCCAAATACACAACAGGGCATCCCTGTAATTATTGTGTGTCACAGAGTGTGTACCCAATACACAACAGGCAGCCCTGTCATTTGTGTCACACACATAAAAATATGTGTGAATTAGTGTACCCCTAAAACACAAGGTAGCCTCTGTAAAATATTATGTTCGGTGTCACACACAGCGAGCATACCCCTAACAAACAGGCCAATTATTTGGCCTGATGGCCCATGTCCAAATTATTTGGACTGATATATACAGCACAGCCTTGCACCACTGGACTGGAATGGTTACAGCAGAGCAGGTCACCCCCAGACTGATTTATTTATTATCGGACTGGACTGGATACAGCAGAGCAGGTCACCCCCAGACTGATACTGTATATTTATTATCGCACTGCACCACTGGACTGGACTGGATACAGCAGAGCAGGTCACCCCAGACTGATATATTTATTCATTATAGCACTGCACCACTGGACTGGACTGGCTACAGCAGAGAAAGTCACCCTCAGACTCATATTTATTTATTATTGCACTAAACCAGTGGTTCTCAACCTCGGTCCTCAAGGACCCCCAACAGTGCATGTTTTCCAGGTCACCTGGCAGGTGCACAGGTGCACTTATTAGTCACTGACACATTTTAAAAGATCACAGGTGGAGCTAATTATTTCACCTTTGATTGTGTGTGGAGACCTGGAAAACGTGCACTTTTGGGGGTCCTTGAGGACTGAGGTTGAGAACCACTGCACTACACCACTGGACTGGACTGGATACAGCAGAGTAGGTCACCCCCCAGACTGACAGATTTATTTAAATATTATCACACTGCACCACTGGACTGAACTGGATACAGCAGAGCAGGTCACCCAAGACTGATACAGTATAGCACTGCACCACTGGACTGGATATAGCAGAGCAGGTCACCTTCAGACTGATATACTGTAACACAGCACTGCACTACTGGACTGGATTGATACAGCAGAGCAGGTCACCCCAGACTGATATAACACAGCACTGCACCACTGGACTGGACTGATACAGCAAAGCAGGTCACCCCCAGACTGATACAGCACAGTCCTGCACCACTGAAATGGACGGGATAAAGCAGAACAGGTAACCACCAGACTGATAATATATAACACATCACTGCACCACTGGCCTAGACTGATACAGCAGAGCCATCCCCAGACTGATATAGCAGAACATGTCACCAAACCATGCCATGCCATGCCACACCACTTTAATCCACTGCACACAGACATGTCTTCTCATTACCCTTTCCAGGACTGAAGATGGCTCTGAGCATACCTGATCTATTATAGGCTCCGGATCTCGCGAGAATCCGACAGTGGGATGATGTTTTGCCTTTTACGGGGTTCTGAGTTTGGGCGTAAAGTCCGGTAGCATTCGGATTTCAGAAATCAAAACGCGCTCATCCCCACTTCTGACCATATAGTCTATCAAGGACCCCTAGGAGCACTGCCAAGAAAGTAATGCATAGGGTAAAACTATCCAGTACACTCAGCAATAGTTGGCTCTTTGATACCTACTATACCCTTGGTGCAGCTCTGTGCGAAATCATTAACCCCCCCCCCCCCTTTGTACTGCACCCCTGTACAGCACCCTTGTCCCTTTAGTGTTGTTCCAGGACTACTGACTGCACCTTCAATTAATAAAGGAACTAAGTAAGTAACTTTTATTTCTATAGCGCACGTTCTCCAACAGGACTCAAGGAGCTATTATCTCACACTAGTCCGGATTGTATTCTAGTCTGTCAATCTGTAATTACTGTATAGTAGACATGGCAGCACTCATGGAATTATATGGCAGACAGGGCACCCCTGTAATTATATGGCACATAGGACAGCACCCCTTGAGTGATGCAGCACACAGGAAAGCACCCCTGTATTTATAGTATACAGCACACAGGACAGCACCCCTTGAGTGATACAGCAGACAGGACAGCACCCCTGAATTTAATAGACACACATGACAGCACCCTTTGACTGATACAGCACACAGGACAGCACCCCTAGATTTAATAGACACACATGACAGCACCCTTTGACTGATACAGCACACAGGACTGCCCCCTTTACTTATATAGCAGACAGGACAGCACCCTTGGAGTAATACAGCACACAGGACAACACCCCTCGACTGATAGCGTAGACAGGACAGCACCCCTTTACTGATACAACAGACATGACAGCTCCCCTGTGGTGATACAGCACATGCCCCACACTACCCCTAGTAATTGTGGGTTGTAGTAAATGTAAATATGTACATTTGTATATGGAATTATAGGTAGCTAGAATGTAAAAAAAAAAACATTGGGGGTTATTCTAGTTCCTTCTTTCTGACAAATTTCTTCTTAGATGGGCAAAACCATGTGCACTGCAGGTGGGGCAGATATAACATGTGCAGAGAGAATTAGATTTGGGTGGGGTTTTACTTCAAAGTGAGATCTACATTGCAGTGTAATATAATGCAGCCAGTATTTACCCTGCACAGAAACAAAATAACTCACCCAAATCTTATTCTCTCTGCACATGTTATATCTGCCCCACCTGCAGTGCACATGGTTTTGTCCATCTAAGAAGGAATTTGTCAGAAAGAATGAACTAGAATAAGGGGCTTAGTTCTGCTATTGCTCTACATATCTTGCAAAAATGGCCTTTTGAAACATATGAAGTTATCTAAGTAACAGCTGGATAAAAATATATACCGTAATCCTATGGTCATTAGTAAATGATATCATAGAAACCAAGGGTGGAATTCATTCCCCGACGCTATTTCTGACGGGGAAATAGCGGCGGGCGCCTATTCACTGCTGTCTTGACAAACAGCATTGAAGAGGCAGATCAACAGAGCGGGCCCGACTTTAAAAGCTGTTGAACCCGTTTTGCCAAGAACTGCCGTGAATTGTCATGATCAAGGCCGGATCTCGACAATCCACTTACGTTTACACAGACACGCCCCTTTTTTGATGATCTGCAGGCGGGACATTGAATCCCGTCTGGTGATTTTGCAGCCGAGCAAAACGAAAACGGTCCAGGGTCATGGCTGTCGGGACGTACCGACAGTTGTGACCCAGGATTGAATAACCCCTTATATTACCAGACAACTCTACAGTAAATAAAATAATGTTGGTCTTTGGCTCAAAAAGTTTGTCATGTATATTTTGTAAGTTTAAATATAGAAAAAATCTCTTGTGTCATATATATTATTTCTAGAAGATGATTTTTCGTGACACTCCCCTTTTTTTCCTTCATACTTCCAAAATCTATAAATGAGGTACCATTTGAAAGATTAAGTTCTCCCCTTCTGATGAATTGTTCATTTACAATTGCGCATTGTATTGTTTGTTTACAAATCAAAGTTAATTACTGTATTGGGGTGCAACATACTTCTCCGCTGGGGTGTCAGATACTTTTCCACTGGAATAATGCATCTCCCCATGCATTGCATAACATGAGGAAACAATAGAACAATAATAACATTTAAAATGTAGATTTCACAATTTAGCATAACTAACTTATAACAATGGAAGAAATTATACTATAACTTTCAAGGTTTCACTGTGGGATATAAACATTTATCATAAACCGCCATTGCTGCTACCAGACTGCTGTGCAGTCTTTGTTCCCCCTACCACTGCATCAAAAACATGGGGGATTCCACACACTAATAAGATTAGCAGCACTGGTACATTACCGCCAGTGCTGCTCCCAGACTCTGGGGGTTATTCTAGTTCACTCTTTCTGACAAATTCCTTCTTAGATGGACAAAACCATGTACACTGCAGGGGGGCAGATGTAACATGTGCAGAGAGAATTAGATTTGGGTGGGGTTTTACTTCAAAGTGAGATCTATATTGCAGTGTAAAAATAAAGCAGTCAGTATTTACCCTGCACAGAAACAAAATAACTCACCCAAATCTAATTCTCTTTGCACAAGTAACATCTGCCCCACCTGCAGTGCACATGGTTTTGTCCATCTAAGAAGGATTTTGTCAGAAAGAGTGAACTAAAATAAGGCCCTCTGTCACAATCTCCACCTGCCAGCCCGCTCAGTTACTTTGAGTTCCTGCAGCTCAGCCTCGCTGCAGGATGCACACACACAAAACGTAGCCTGCCCCTGACACTGGGATCGGGATTGTCAGGATCCCGGTATTTGGACCCAATATGTCAGGTATTTGCAAGCACAGTCTAATGCTGGGCTGCCTGGCTATTTCCAACCCTGGCGTGCGGCTCTGCGCAACGTGACAGTCAGAGGTCACGTTGTGCAGGCCACATCGTTGCTCCTGACCTCACCTCCTGGCCACACTGCCCGCACGTTCTGCTGCTGCTGCCTCACTCCTGGAGGCACAAGGTACTCTGGCACTGCTGCTGTCTGCCCCACTCTTGATCATCCGCTCATGTAAGTAAATGTGCGGGACAGCCGGTGTGGGGGATGGGCGTGGTTATTTTTATGAGGGATGCCAAACCTGAGTTCATGGAAATCCTGGGATTGAGCATTATTCAACCCTGGACCCCCGGGATTAAAAAAATGACCTGGGATTGGCATCCCTACCTGACATGACAGCAGAGCCTAGGAGATCTGTGCAGCTACAGCAGGATGAGCGCCACACAGGGCCGGATTAACAATGGGCCTGATGGAGATACAGCTCCAGGCCCACATCGCTAGCTCCCTGGGAACCAGAGATACCGCCAGGCAAAGCTAAAATGTTTTCCCCACAGGATAACATGGGACCCACTAATTCCGACCCCCACCCGGTTCCAACGGATGCCAGTTCCCCCTCTGGCATCACAGAAGCTCGAGGTTGATCCCATTCAAACCCAAATCACTGGGCCTTCATTATGATACCAGGCCCAGGCGCAGTCCATATGGGTTCATTGGTTCTAGAGATATTGCGGGTAAGCCAATTTTTTCATTTCTGAAATGTAATTTCATGACTGTTCATGTTGTTTGAAGACGGATTTCTCTGGAACCAAACGGCCCAGCTTCACGGGACCAAAATCATTCGAAGCCCACATGTAAATGGGTCAGTTGGTTCCAAAGATATAGTATTAGGTTGTTTAAAGGGGGGTGGGTGGTTTTCTCTCCCCCTCACTGGTGTAAAAGGGACCAGCATTGGAATGTCCCTGGGACCATATACCTGGGTAAATCCCTGCATTTTCTGGTGTGAAAGGGGTATTATTTTTAAATAGCCGGGACCTGCAGTGCTCTGGATACAGCCGGGCAGCCCCCTGCACTCTGCCCGGCTGTCATTTCTACCTAGCGGCGGCTGTCCCCCAGTTACCACGAGCATGTATTCCCCTTTGGCAATGAGCATGTTATCCCACATTGCAATGAGCATGGAACCCCTGGCAATGAGCATGTAGGTAAGCAGCACTTATATAGCATCATTTTTAATAGGCATTATGGTGTTTGGCATAATACGTAATGGACATTATGGTGTGTGGCTTAACATGTAATGGGGATTATGGTGTAAATTTTTAATGCTCGCCTATGGCGTGCAATGCCCCTGTATGCATCTTGTGCATTATTGCTCAATCTGTTTGGTATAGTGTGTATTTTGGCTCCATCCATGTGGCAAAATGTGAAGTTTTTCCTAATCTGTGTAGCACATGTGAATTTTGACTCAATCCGTGTGCCATAGTCTGAATTTTGGCTCAGTCGGTGTGAATTTTGGCTCATTCCATGTGGCATAATGTATAAGAGGCAGGTACAGTATATGGGCATTACTAATGTGTTGCATGATTTGTATAAGGGGTATATGGTGTGATTAACTTAGGTGACCACATAAAAGATGCTGAAATGTTGTCTACCAAGTTTCTCCTCACCCCGCAAGTATCTTAGGACATCGGCGTCCTGCGGGTGCACCTTTGGAGGGCAACCGCCAATATATCTGCCTGCATTTTTCCTATGCCAGCCCCCTGTCTTTCAGGCATTTATAATTAGTTGAAAATATTTACACAAATAGAGACACACTCATGGGCAGACCACCCAACCAGAACACTGGTCATGCCCCCCACATTATTAGGTGCTGGCCACTACCCCTATTATTGCTCATAATAGGCCCTTGATAATTTTCAGCTCCAGTCCCATTTAGACCTTAATCTGGCACTGGCGCCACAGACCTTAGTACAAGCCAGAGAACTGCCCACTCGAGCCACATCCCTGCTTGCAAAGCCATGGCTGCAAACTAACAGTTGAGGGATACAAAGGCAGGTGAAGAAATTATTCCTTTTTCTCCCTTCATTCGTAACCAAAATTAATAAATAACTTCTCAGCTTCTAACTAATTCTTAATTTACAATTGAACATTGTATTGTTTGTTTAAAAATCCAGGTTAACTTTTGGCCCTAGAGTTCTTTCCCTGGATGCGTCGATACAGATCACTTTTGCTCGGGTACTCGAACTGGCTACAAATGAAGCGGTTCTTCTTTTATCCTACTACAAAACACCAACCTCCCCATAAAATTAATTGTATTTTATTTGCATGCAAAATTTTCTTACAGGCCATCTAGTCTGTTTTAATAGAAAAATCTAAAAGTATAAAAAAGGTACTTATGTATTTGCAGGGCGCCCACTAAGCAAATAGCTTAGTGGGCGATTCTGCGTAAGAAAATCGCATTGCATCGCATCACAAAGCATCGCATGCGATCGCACCGCACATAAAATCGCATGTGATCGCATGCGATTTTATAGGGTGTGATGCCATTTAATTTAGTATACACTTGTATGACAGACAATGGGATTTAGGGACCCCCCCACTATCCACGCCACCCCGAAGCGTGGCAAGCGCAGCGAGCCCCGCGAGGGGCGGCAGAACGCGTCCTCTCGACCTTTTCATACCCCCACTATCCACGTAGGTGTGGAGTTGATTTCAAATAGTGTGGCGAACGCAGCAAGCCACCAAGCCCGAAGCGTGGGGAGCGCAGCGCGCCTTGCGAGGGGACGTGGATTATGTTACATTTATTCCACGGCCGCTCACCACGCTTCGGGCTCGGTGGCTCACTGCACTCGCCACACTATATAAATTCAACTCCACGCCGACGTGGATAGTGGGGGTATGAAAAGGTCAGGAGGACGCATTCTGCCGCCGCTCGCCACGCTTCAGGGTGGCGTGGATAGTGGGGGGAGGGTGCTTTAATCCCATTGTATGTCATACAAGTGTATAGTACATTAAATGGCATCGCACCGCCCAAGGACAGAGAGCACTGAATAAATTACATAGGAAAATCGCATCACATGCAAAAAAAATCGCATGAGATGCAATTTACCTACGGTAGCGTACCTATGCCAATTGGGCGCCGTGCTAATACATAAGTACCATAAAAAATATTAAAATCAAAAGAAAGTTGGCCCCCGATGAGACTTGAATATAGGTCTCCTTGTCCAGTGCTCTCTGGCATTAAGCTGTTGAGCCACGACACTGTACATGCTATTTGGTTTCTACCAAATACTGTATTTGAAGCCATCCTATATGTGAATTACTTACTATACAGTATATATACAGTATGTATGTATAACTATAAACTAAACTATAATGATGCTGGTCAAATCAATATACTGTTTTAAAATTAAGAATTATTGCTTAGTTTGATACATTAATATGTTTGTTTTTGGGTTATTTTTATTGTTTATGACATAAAACTATATTGGTCACGTCTAAAGCAATTGCCTAAACAAGTTGCATGTGTGGACTTGATCAATGGGGCACAAAGATTAGTCAATTGAACAGTTAAAAGTCTGCTTGGGCAAACCCCTATGGATGCCTTCTCATGAAACCGTTCAAAAACAGATAAATGGGTCTAGGGGTAATTACTGTACATAGTAATTTACCTTGTCTGCAATAGAGCTGAAAGAGACATCTGATGACAGGTACAACAGCACTCTCTCTACCACCTTCCATCTGTTTTCCTTCATATTCAAGCTAACTTAAACAAATGAACAGAACACACAGCTCCTAGGCTGCAACCAAGGTGGTAGTCAAAAATAAATTGCCAAACACATTTAAAAGCATAAAAACAAATGAGGTGGAGAAAACCTCAGAAGTTGCGCCTTCTATGACTAAGTAATACAAAGAAGAAATCAATACATACCCATAGATATAAATCAACCAGTCATTTGTTTGGATTGTCCTTATTTATTTATTATTTATTTACAGTTTCTTATATAGCACAGCAGATTCCATTACGCTTTACAATAGTAGACAGTGATAAAACAAAGTGGGTAACAACAGACAGACTTGGAGGTAGGAGGGCCCTGCTGCAAGCTCACAATCTATAGGGATATAGGAGGGAAACACAAGGTCAGGCATCAGTAATAGCATAGCAGTCCCACCAAGTTACAAGTCCAGAAAGGAAGCTATATAATACATAAGTGCCTCAGAGGGTTATGCATGTAGAACTTAAATATGATAGGCTTGCCTGAAGAGGTGAGTTTTTGGAGAGTCTTATTGTGCGTGGAAGGGCATTCCATAGGATGGGAGCAGCCCGATGAAAGTCCTGTAATAGTGAATGGGATCTAGTGATCCGTGCAGAAGAGAGACGCAAATCTTGTGCAGAGCGGAGTGGTCGAGATGGGAGATAAGTAGAGAGATATATGCTGGTGCAGTATGGTTAATAGCTTTATATGCTAGTAGAAGTGTTTTATATTGAATACGGTTAGATACAGGTAACCAATGGAGGGACTGGCAGAGCGGATCAGCAGACGATGAGCATCTTGCAAGAAAGATCAGCCTAGCGGCAGCATATAAACTGGATTGTAGTGGTGAGAGTATGTTCTTGGGAAGACCAGTTAGGAGACTATTGCAATAATCAATGCGGGATATAATGAGTGCATGAATAAGAGATTTGGTAGTGTCTTGTGTGAGATCCGGTCGTATTTTGGATATGTTTTTTAGATGCATGTAACATGATTTGGAGACAGATTGAATGTGGGGAAGAAACGACAGGTCAGAGTCGAGGATGACCCCTAAGCAATGAGCTTGTGGGGTAGGCTAGATTGTCGAGTTGTCAAGCGTGATGGAGATAACAGGATGGTAACTGTTCTTAGTTGGCGGGAATATAAGTAATTCTGTTTTGTAAATATTGAGTTTGAGTTGGCGAGAAGACCCCCAAAATGAGATGGCAGAAAGACATTCCGAGACTCTGCCCAAAACCGAAAGCAAGTTGTTTGCTCAATGGCATGGCCAATATGAGATTATAGTAGTAGTGGGACCGGTCACTTACAAGGTTCAACAGAGGGTAGAAGGAAATAGTTAAAAATCTACCATTTAAACCTGTTAAAACCTTGAAGGAAAAATGCAAGTCAGCCCTCTTTAGTGGCCAAGAAAGTCCCAGAATGCCATGACCCATTGAAATCACCCTTAATCCTACCCAGAAACATGCAGTGGGGAATTTTGTAGCACAGTTTCTCAGTTTGATTCCTACCTTGGTTGATTAGCTGGTGGAGAATTTAGCAAAAGTATTTCTCGATTTAAGAAAAGAATATTGGCCGATAGAAAGAGTCTGTTCCCAGATGTTGAAAATGGAATTACTCAATTCTATAACAGATTGGGCAGCTATATAGATAAATTACCAACAGAGACTAAAATAAGATAGTACAGATTCTCGACTTTAGATAATGATATTAAGAACTAAATAGTGACCAAATATGGAATAATAAGTATAATAAGATGCGAACAAGCTATGTACTAACCATAGAGAAATTCTATACCCTTTGATTTTTCTCTATTTAATCCCCCCCCCCCACCACCCTCCTGGTCTATGTCTTATACGTAATATGTTATGTCTTGTTTTATTTTGAATGCTTTATTGTATTAACTTATTTTTATACATATATGTATAGGGTTCAGGGGACACTCCTTTGCTCTGTCTAAAAATAGCAAGTATTTAAAATAACTATGGAAGAACTTAGAATTAAATAAGAGAGAAGGAGCAAATATATAACAAAATTTTGGATGAGGCTAATGAGTGCCCAAGAAGCATAGGCGGAGAATTATACATTGTAAAGAGAAGACATATAAATGAATGTATGATATGTATATGCTAGTCATGAAAATGAAGCATTTAAATTGTATTGTCATTATTGGAAACTTAATAAATAAATGTTAAATAAAAGAAAAAGAAAAGAATATTGGCAGATTCTTTTGACTAAACCTACTAAAACAAAAAAAGCCTTCTCTACCCCAGACAACTTATTTCAGTATAAAGTGTTATCCTTAGGTTTACATGCAGCTGCAGATTTTTAGGACATTGTCATCTTTAGCTCTGACTTGATGTCACAACTACCGAGGGTAGAGACAGTGTTACGGTCTCTATGGGTATATGGGTTATATGTGTACCAACAACCCTTAGTAATGTGTCATTGGTATGGTGGAAGCAAAATATTTGGGGTACATTGTAGGCAGAGGACAAGTTAAGCCTAGTACGAAGCAATCCTCCCTTGGTCTTAACTCAAATGTAAGCCTCAATTTAGTACATTTCTTGGTCTAGTGGGATATTACCTCATATTAATTCGGGACTAGATTGGCTCCACTGACTGAGATAGGATGAACACCACTCCCAGCAATAAATCTATTTGCACAGTTAAAATATTTCATGCCGCAGTGCAACATGGTCTTACTGCATTTTAAAGCAGAATTTATTGCTAAATGAGGCTCAGTTTTTTTCTTGAGATTATGTATAATGCAATTGAGGAATTCTTCTGTTTTGCATGAATATTTTCATTGAATATTATTATTCAATTTTTTTGTAAAACATCATGTGAAAGTACCACTATCTACTATAAAGTTTAACCAAAATGTTAATTAATTTAAACTGCACAGACACAACCACACACACACACTGGTATATTGAAGTTATATAACTTAATTGTTATTGTAACATACTGCTCTGTTACATATCATATGAAAGCCAATAAAAGAGGTTTGAATTGAGACCTTGCCAACTCCATAGCTCAGTTATACCCCTTTCAGACATTCCAAAATCCCAGGTTTTTGCACATGAACGAGCATCAATCCGAGTCCCCGACCCTTCTTTTTACCTGAGTTGAGGACCCAGAATTTAAGCCCAGGGCAGACCCTTTCAGACATAAGAACAACCCAGGTTTTTCAGCAAATTACTGGATAGAAGTGCTTCACCTGGTAGTTTGCTGTTGTAAGTGTGAAAGGGTGCAGGCTGCACCATGGAAAATGACCCAGCAGTCAAAAAGCCGGGTAATTCCTGGATAGTATGTCTAAAAGGGGTATTAGGTGAACATAAATAAAAAATGTATAGGAAATTATTACAAAAAAATTGAAGCTTTAAAGGAACCTTAGGGCAATATTTGATTATATCTTCACACTTAAGGCATCAATTAATTTACCAAGTTTAATTTCAATCAGAAACTGGCTTTTTGAAATATTGTGCTTATTTGGAGTGGAATAACCCTATACTGTATGAAAACCCTTCACCTTAATGTACTGTATTTTGAAATGTTAATGCAGCAGATGATAAAGCTAAAAGATGCATGTTCCATGTGTACAGCATCTAGAATTTAAAATTGCAAACCTAGCAAATACAGTACTGATGTCCAGTCCATAAAACCCATTCTCTACTCCAAAATTTGCTGAAACAAAATTCTCATTCTTTTAATTTGAAGTTGTACAAAATTTTAGACTGTCCTGGCAAAAAAACAAAACAGTCTATGCTTTACCCATAAGCTTAGTTCTGTTTTAAAATAAATGTACCAAAAAAATAAATAAAACATGTTGCACTCTTTGCTCAATGTGAGCCATTTTCAAATAGGGATCAAAGAGGCCAACCATTACAGAGGAGATCTTATTAACGAATTTACACTTCAAAATACATTTGTAATGGTTTTGGACTACAATTCCTATAATCCTCATACAGTGCACAATGTATGTCTGTATTTGGATTGTTCAGGTTTGCTTAAATATTCATTTGTTTTCTGTAGGATCAGCTTACATTGGGCATTGCAATAATACCAGAATGCCTTTTCAGAAATGTGAGGCTTTTTAAATCTCAAGTGGTTTTCATGATAAAGTTAGCTTCTTCCAAAAGTATTTTGGGCAGGAAACCATCTACACAGCCTTCCTCTAAATCATAGGTCATCAGAAAAAAACCCATAGAAGCCAAAATTCCATAGAAATATTCAGTCACTCCACCAAATCTGGCAGCTCATAAATCTTTTTATGAGACACTCTCCAGTTATCTGGTACGATAGTAATCAAATCCATCCTCTCTCTTAGCAGAAATGAGATTATTTTGTGGAGTCTCAAGTGGTAAAAGGCATTGTACACCTCCCTTGGCACACCTTAGCTCTCAGGATGTGGTATATATAAAACACAAAACCTTGCTACAGGTCTCTCTTTCCACTCTATCATTTTTTGCATGCTTTACAACTTATTTTTCCCAGATGAGAAAAACATTCTACATTTGGTCCCAATGATAAGAACAACCCACATGTCTTAGGGTTAATGCATTGTATAGCGACGTCAAGCCACAGCATATTTCTGCAAAGTAACTTTTACTTGCGCCACTCTGCCACTAGTGTTTAATTATGCATTTAGGCATGATAGTATGCATATAAACAAGGGCATATATAGAAGCTATAAAGCAATTAAATATGTTCCCAATATTCATATTTGTAGTACCATATTTCCAATATCTGCTAAAACAAGTTTAACATTATCTGTAGCAAGCTTTATTTTTCTTTTAGACTTTCTACGCAATGATCCACGTTCCGGTGTTTGTTTTGTTCCTTCTTCTCTGAGTAACAACAACAAGCATGGTGTTGGAAAACATTGCATGTCTTATCTTCCTAAACAGCAACAGACATATACTTGCAATGGCACGAGCAATTTGCCAAGCCAAGTGTAAAAGTAGAGGAAGATCTATTGTACACAAAGGGAAAGCTTTGAATTATTAATAGCCTACTGTTAAGGAAATGATAGCATTTTATCACCCACCTCTAGTAGCAGGTCTCCTTCTGGCATGGCAATCCCTCCGGATGGGTTGTCTTCTTTTATTGCGTGACTGATTGCCTGGCAGGGTTGCTTCTTGGAGTGCTGTTCCTCAATTGCTGTTAAACAAGGTGAGGGAAGAAAAAAAAATAAGTAACAGAACTGATCAGTGTGATAGACTCAGTGAAGTGTTATAGTCAGGGGTCACAGAAAGAGCAGCATGCAACTTTCATATCTCACAGCCTAAAGCGTCACTTTGCTTTTTATGATTTGGCAGATCTCCAAGTCTTTAAGAATTACCATGCTGAGCATTTGCATCAATGCTCTTATAATCCTTTGAATGTGAACCATGTAAAACCTGTGTAAGATTGTGAAAACAATTGAAAAATTGCATAATTGAAAAAATATATACATAATCTCTAAGTAAAAGTGGTATTTAAATATACAATCACATCTAGTTATAGTCTACTTACAAAGAAATGTAAATTAAATAGGTGATAATGTCCTATGTGTATTTTTTTTATGTCTGTAAAGTGCTTGAGTCCTGTTGGAGAAAGTGCGCTATATAAATTAAACTTACTTACTTACTACATATCACTAACTAAACGATTATTAGGGCTTTATCCAATTAGGTGCAAGTCTGGGAATGCGATTTTGTTACATGAAATTCATATCCAATTAGAAAAGTCAATTTGCGGTACTTATTCATTACTGGCCCAATAACAGAAATTGAAAACTTTTAAATGCCTAATTAGTAATCCGGGTGGGGGGAATGGATGGATTGGGAGGTCCAAGGGTCCAAGGGTTTCTGAAGCAGTACCCAACATTTTACCTTAACTAAAGATACAACTTTTCAGAACCTGTTGCAGTGCACAAATTACTTTTCACACCCTCCTCTGAAGAAGCAATGCGAGTTTGGAAACGGATTGCAAATGCAATTGTAATTGTGAGTTTCTTATGTGAACAGCTCACAGAAGCCTAATTGGATGGATGCATTAGACTATCATGAAGTCACAATCTCGAAAGACGAATACTTCTATAAAGGGAAATCCAAAGAGACTTTAGATAACCATCCTAAACATGAGCTAATTAAACATCTACACAGGATCCATCAGGGTAACTATTGTGCTTCTTTTAGATGTACAGTAGTTTGGCTTTGAGAAGGATCTAAAATCTCCCTTAAAGGTCTGGTGCTATTTAAATTTAATTAGATATAATACAATATGCAAATCTCAGGTGTGCCTGTGTCCACAAACCTTAAAATAATTATGAAGATCTGTTTATCTACAGTTCTCCAGTATTATACTAAATATTCACAATTATAGATACTGCACTTCATAATTAAAATAAAAAAGAACCATGCAATATGGATGAATGAATATACAATACAATAAATCAACACCTGTAACAAATAAATCAAATTAAGTATACAGCAAATGTTTAATTTCTCAATAAACTAAATGGACCTATGTTCTCTGAAGTCTTTAAATTGTAGACATTTTACCTTCATTTTTATATTGATTTATTGTATTGTATATTCATTCAGCCATATTGCATGGTTCTTTTTTTATTTTCATTTTAATTATGAAGCACAATATTTATTATTGTGAATAGAAGGCTCTAAAACAGTGGCGTAACTATTGTGGCCGCTGGGGGGGGGGGTCTGCGGGGCTATGGTTACCCGCTGCCGTCTGCCCCTGCCCCCGGCCGGTACCTCCTGCCGCCCGGCACTTCTGTCGGGTCCCGGCTCCTGCAGCTAATAAAAAGTGACAATCAGAAAATGGTTGCCCCCATACAGAAGACCGTTTTTAAGGTTTGCTAGAGGAGGCTGCCACCTACTCTAACATCCTCAAAAACTGTCTGCATTATGGGGGCAGCCATTGTCTGAGTGTCACTTTTTATATGCTGCAGGAGCCGGGAGACTGAGAGCCGGGACCTGACAGAAGCACCGGCGGCAGGGGGTACCAGCTGCACGGGAAGGGGGTGGGGGCGCTCTGCCCAAATTTGCGGCATTGGGCCGCAAATTGAATAGTTCCGCCACTGCTCTAAAATGCTTTATTTCTACCCCCTGTGCACATACTGTAAATCTTAGAAGAAAAAACCTTTCAGTCACTATTTTACACCTGTATATTGGTGCAGTCAGTTATTTCTCATTTCTGATTTAATAAAATTATAAATAAATGCCGTGTTTCCACTAGAGGACATGTGTATTGAAATAAAGCAACTTTCACTAGCAAATAGAAAAAGTCGGTTTCTGTATAATCATTCTTTTAAAGAATGGATTATGATTGTAGTTAATTTCTTTTTGTGATAAAAGAATGCTTATCAGCTTGCCATCAGCTATGGGTCCAACTCCTCCCTAGTAAAGTACAAGACCTTACAACATGCAGTAGGCACTTGCGCACTAAGTGTACATCCACAGGCAATACTGATGACACCATTTTCATAGTACACAGTAGTACACAATTTTAAATGACACAGTATCAGTGGCTAATTGAATCAAGTGAGATATACAGCAATATAGAGGTCATTTTGGGACACACACTCTGGTGTCAGGTATAATTCCAGATACAACAATAAATATTTTAGGTTGTGGTCAGAAAAATTTGTATCTGTTGCAAGATAGGAATAGTAAACATTAGAAAGTGCTAATCTTCTACATCTAATGTGTCATGCCAAAGATATATTTAGAATGGACATTACCATAAGCATTTATTCATTATTATGTGGATCTTTACATTTAGGGTAAAATATTTTTGTCCGTGCAAAGTCGCATCTGTCAAAAAACACACCTCCTAAAAACATATGTTAAATGTATGTATTAAGCTTCATACTAGGTTTTGCCTTATAAATGATAGACGCTTTAAAAAATGTCTGATTCGGCCAGGAACCCGCACCTACATCCAACAAAAATGTCATTACATTGGCCTAAAGTGTCATAGTAATGGGGCCTAATCACTCAATATCGCTACATATACATCCATTTAACATTTATTTTAATTTACTGTCTGTATATTACTGTATATTTTGCCAGTTTGCTTATTTACATCAGCTAGTCTGGTGAAATATATACAGTACTGCCAGTTTGATATTCCAGCTATTCAGAATGCTTTCCTAGCCGAAAGCATCCTGGCGGAAGATCAAACAGGTGTGCATTCCATCTGACAGCACCCTACCAGCCACCCAGCATTCTGACAGCAGTAGTTAGAGCAGGGACCCGGCTCGCAGTGAATATTAATGAGCGGGTCCCCGCTCCAGCGCTGCTGGGGATAGGTTTCATTATGTGGCAAGGGCAGGATTTGCTTCTGTTTGTACACATTTTTTTTGTATACATATTTTATTATTATTATTTTTATTTACAGTTTCTTATATAGCGCAGCATATTCCGTTGAGCTTTACAATTGGAAACAACAGCGATTAAACAAACTTAGTAGATACAAACCCCCATGGAGGTAGGAGGGCCCTGCTCGCAAGCTTACAATCTATAGGGATAATAGGAGGTATACATAAGGATAGAAATCCATAGCATGGCAGTCCCATCAGACTACAAGACAGTCCTGATGGGATGCAATTAGATATAAATGCTACTGGAGGTTGTGTAGGGGTCCTGAGTATGATAAGCTTGCCTGAAGAGGTGAGTTTTCAGGGAACGCTTGAAAATTTGGAGGCTCGATGAGAGTCTTAATGCGCGTGGAAAGGCATCCCATAAGGTAGGTGCTGTCCGACAAAAAACCTGCAAGTGTAAGTGGGATCAAGTAATGAGTGTGGATGAGAGACGCAGATCTTGTGCAGAGCGGAGAGGTCGGGTGGGGATAAATTTTGAGATAAGCGAAGAGATATAAGTCGGCGTAGTCAGAGTAATGGCTTTGTATGTAAGTAGAAGTATTTTATATTGAATGTTATGATTGGCAGCCACCAGCACTGTTTTTTCCATACAGCAGTTCATCGGACTTCGTCAGGAGAGTAACTCTAGAGGGTAAATCGAGTCAAAAAGGGTCACCTTATATTTTGATGAGCACAATATTCTTTTGCACGACACGCATTTGGTGGAGATTTCACATACCAATTACACCAGAGAGCACTATTTCTCATTATTTTCTAGTATTTTTGCCTTGAGACAACACAACAACGTTCCACCAGGAGAATAACCAGTGGCCACCTGTCATTCAGGACTGTGTTTTAGGAGAAGGAACATGCCTTAAAAAACTGTGACTGACGATTCAGACCAACTCGGAGCAGAAGCGCATGACAGTACCCCTTTATATATATATATATATTTATATTCAGAAATCAGCGTCACTCCGGGACTCCATAATACATTTCAACCAACGTGAATTTTAATGTGTCTACAACATTTGGAGATGCACATCTGCACATACGCTGTTTGGTTTTATGTCCTGAAGACGAGCCAGTGGCTTGAAAAGCCTTAGACACATTAGAAATTCTTGTTGGTTGAAATGTATTATGGAGTCCTGTAGTGACGCTGACTTCTGAATATCTATATATCATAAATGGCATCCCCACTTGATTACATATATATATCTATATATATATATAGATATATATATATATATATATATATATATATATATATCTATATATATATATAGATATATATATCTATATATATATACAGTAGATATATATAGATAGATAGATAGATAGATACTTGTAAATAGACCCACTTTTTAATATACATACCACAGCAATAATCACATGACAATGGGTAGATTGTCATGTGATTATTGCTGTGGTATGTATATTAAAATCTACAAAGCATGAAAAGAGAAGACCGGTGAGTGCGTCTATTTACAAGTATCTGGATGTGTGGGAATACTCATTGGGTATGCCCTCTGGATTAGGAGACCCCGGCTGGTGAAGTTGAGGAGGAGAGTGCTGTCCTATATATATATAGCAGGAGTATGCAGGCACTCAGTCAAATCCTCAGACGACTGCCGGGGTGCCAGAGAAGCAGGTATGTAGAAAGGCAGGTTATGGCACTCTCACGGACTCAACAAATAATCGACACGACACGATGCTGTGGGTCAACGTTTCGGAAGATTTACTTCCTTTTTCAAGACACTTTTATGTCTTGAAAAAGGAAGTAAATCTTCCGAAACGTTGACCCACAGCATCGTGTCGTGTCGATTATTTGTTGAGTCCGTGAGAGTGCCATAACCTGCCTTTCTATATATATATATATATATATATATATATATATATATATATATATATATATATATATATACAAAAGCCAATAATCCACTCGCGCTGTACAGACTAAAGACCCTTTTAAGGTTGGCTGCCTTACCACAATGTCCCCAGAGGGCTAGGAGACCATTACAACAATAACAACACCCACTTATGGTATGGCGCCTATTAAAAATGGAAAACCGTCCATAAATATGTAGATCCAATGTCAAATGAAGCCAACAACGTATATTCATCCAGAACTTGTTTATTAATCTTCAAGTTGTCACTGGAAACATGTGTTATACAACCCAACGCGTTTTGTCAATCAAGACTTCATCAGGGTAAACAATGTATAAGTCTAAAAATACAATTACTTTCATTTAATACAATGAATAAAAATATTTAAAAATATTTCATACACTCCTAGGGAAAAACAAAACAAGAGGGAAAGAGGGAAAAACAAAACAAAATAATTTTCAACCTTTCAAAGAGACCACTCACGGAAGTAGAGGGTTTGAACTTTGTGCCGACTAAGGGCCATGACGATTTTCAGTGGCAAGTGGACTCCTTTAAATTTAATCGGAAATAAAGATTGAAGGAACATTTTGAGAAAAATCCTGCTATGCCTCCTTCCTCGAATGTCCAATTGGAAGAAGTATTGCCTATAACGAAAAACTCAAAGTTTGATCCAGTCCCCAACAATCAGACACTAAAGACCTTTAGTAAAACTTTGGACTTCCAGGCCAACAAAATAGGCCATAACAATAGGTCCAACTTTGGCAATCTGACTAAGGAGGAATTTGCTGCATTAAGGAATCTAAGTACTGACAAAAGTATCACCATCCGCCCCGCCGACAAGGGGGGCGGAGTGGTGATACAGGATATCGAGTAGTACCGTCATGAGCTCCAGAGACAATTAAATGATTCTGAGGTTTACACCATTTTGGGAATGGATCCCACAGCTCGCTTCAATAAAGAATTGTTGCAGATTCTGGAACGAGCGGCTACTAATAACATAATTACAGCCTCAACTGCTAAAATACTATACCAAGAACATCCCATGGCACCAGTTTTATACTCCCTCCCGAAGTTACACAAGGACTCAGTCAACCCGCCGGGAAGGCCCATCATAGTGGCTCGGGACTCCGTTTATTACAATGTGTCAAAATATTTGGACCTGCACTTCCAGCCTTCCATTCAGATACAGAGTACTTACCTGAAAGATACCACCTCCCTATTGAAAAAACTACAGAGCCTTCCAGATATTCCTGCAGAAGGTTTTTTATGTACCATGGATGTGGTCAGCCTCTACACCAGTATCTCACAGGATGCTGGTGTGGAGGCTGCCCGCAGATTACTGTCGGCCAGTCTGGTCTACAGTACAAAGGCCCAGACCTTACATTCTTTTTGGAATTGTTGTCGTTGACATTGTGCAATAATTATTTCTTGTTTGATGGCAAGTGGTACATCCAATGCCGGGGCTGCGCAATGGGATCTTGCGTAGCCCCGGCGTTTGCCAATTGTTATATGTTTGACATAGAAAAAGATTTTTTCTTCTCTGATACTTTCGTCTCATCCAGGATGTTCTTCCTGACCAGATACATTGATGACCTCCTGTGTATCTGGACGGGGCAGAAACAAGAGTTTGAGGAGATGATTGAACGCATCAACTTGTTGGACAGTACCATCAAGTTCACATTTGAGATTAACCCC
This sequence comes from Crinia signifera, assembly GCF_055691185.1. Lineage (NCBI taxonomy): Eukaryota > Metazoa > Chordata > Amphibia > Anura > Myobatrachidae > Crinia > Crinia signifera. Next base: position 194,532,871 of record NC_139221.1, read on the forward strand.
AGGGGCGTAACTATAGCACCGCAGCCCCCGCCACCTTTGTTCCTTATTCTGTTTCTACAAGGGGTGTGCTACCACTGGACATAATAACTTTGTACAGAAGGCGAAGAGAGAAAAGATATGTCACGGCGTGGTGCACCTAAATTGACTCATACGAATAAAACTTTACTTTTATTAACATAATTTAAGATAGCGAAATATAAAAAAACACAGACAGAACAACATGAAAGGTGTGTTTTAAAAACGGTGGCTCACTGACTTCACACAGGTTTTGGACTATCTTGGTATAGCTGTATACAGGTGTTAATTGCCAATAATTGTGTGATTATACGTATAATATTTGATATATATTTATTTATTTATTAACAGTTTCTTATATAGCGCACACAGATTCCGCAGATTCCAACAATTAACGGACAATTTTACATCGTATAAAACACATTCCCATGTATCTTTACACTGAGGGACTCCTTCTAGGGTCCAATATTGTTCTAATTGGTGAGTTTTGTATGATTACCCCCTCCCAACCAAATGTGGCATTCAACCCATCCCTTAGTTGTAAGTATCGAAAGGCCATATTTCCCGCTACCTTAAATTCTCTTGCCAGTTGGTCAAATGATTTAACCCTACCTCCTTCATACACTTGTTTTATACTATCTATACCGTACTTCCTCCAACATCTCTTTATTTCATTACTTCTTATTCCCCTATCTTGATCTCCACCTTTTATTGCCCATATTGGGGTTTCCGGATCTACTCCTTCATACTCCATTAATTTGTTAACTATTTAGATGTTGTAATCTAGTAGTATTTGTTTGGGGGAGTATCCTACCTTTACCTCTTTTACATTCTCCTCCCCTTCGTCCATCATCCACTCCTTTAATGCCATATTTGTGCCGCCATATAATACAATTTAAAGTGGGGTAGAGCTAGTCCCCCTTGATTCTTATTCTTCACTAATGTATCTATTTTTATTCTCGCCCTTTTATTTCCCCAGATGAACGATGATGTAATACTATTGATCTTTTTAAATATCCTACCTGGGATATATGTAGGAGCTTGCTGGAATATATACAACATTTTTGGCAGAGACACCATTTTTATTAGGTTAATTCTACCTGTTACTGTTAAGGGCAATTTTACCCATGTTTTTGTTTTCTCTTGGTACCAATTGACTAGTGGTTCCACATTTAATTTTACAAAGTGTTCAGCATTGTTTGATATATGTATCCCCAAGTATTTCATACTGTCTGCCCACCTCAATGTTCCACTCCTTTCCATATTTTGTAGACTTTTTCCTTTGGCTGGCATTATGTTGGATTTACTCCAATTTATTTTTATCCCTGATCTCTTTCCAAACTCCTCCAGACAAGACATTACAATTGGCATTTCTGCTCTATGGTCCGATACATATATCAACATATCATCTGCATATAAAGATATTATTTGTTTCTTATTTCCCACTCTCCCTTGTCCAATGCCCTTTAATCCAGGATTTTGCCCAAGGGCGCATGCCAATGGTTCTATTGCCAAGTTAAACAATCCAGGGGACATCGGGCACCCCTGTCTTGTTCCTCTTGCCAATTCAAATGTTTCTGTCAGATATCCGTTCACCTGTACTTTGGCTTTTGGGTTTTCAGCCATCCAATAAAATTTTCTCCAAACTTAAACCGTCTCAGCACCTCCCACAGGTACCGCCACTCTATGCTGTCATACGCGTTGGCAGCATCGAGTGAGATGATGGCAGAGTTCCCTCCCTGTGCCTGTTCAACCTGCGTATTAACATAGAATCTCCTGATATTAATCGCTGTGCTCTTATCTCGCCTGAACCCTGTCTGGTCTCTATGTAGGAGTTTGGGCATAACACCCTCCATTCTATTTGCCAGTACCTTGGCTAATATTTTGGCATCTGAATTCATTAAATATATCGGTCTATATGCTTCAAGTGTTTTGGAGTTTTTCCCCTCCTTTGGAATCAGCACAATTATGGCCTCGCTCATAGATTCTAGGATTTTTTTTGTTTTCCAGGCTGTTATTAAACATTTCTGCCATTCTGGGGGCTACCTAATTGCAATACTTCCCATATACTTCGGATGGCAAGCCATCGCACCCAGGTGCTTTACCCTTCGGGGAGGTGTTAATGGCTGTTTTCACTTCCTCTATGGAAATTGGCTGTTCTAGTATCTCCCTTTCTTGGCTATTCAGGGCGGGTAGCACTATTTCTGTCAGATATGATACTATATCTACCTCTATATCTGTCAATGTGGACGTATACAGTTGGTCAAAGTATTGTAGGAAGGCGTTTGCGATTTCTGGGGTCTTATCCAGTATCACCCCTTCTCCGTTCTCTATTTGCAGGATGTTGTTTGATTTTTTATCCTGTTTGGCCAGTTGTGCCAAATAGCTACCGGGTCTGTCGTATAGTATATATTTATTGTGTGCAAGAAACGACTCTTGCTTGATCGCCCTCTTCTGAGCTTCCTCCAACCACACTGTATTGGCTTTAAGCCATTCGCCTTTGGCCTCTTCTGTTCTATCTTGCCAGTACTTCCTTTCCATAGTTTTACTGACCCTTTCTGCCTCCACATTTTTTTCCCTGGCCCACCTTTTTATTTGTGCGATTCTTTAGATTAATGACCCCCTTATGTTTGTTTACCAGCATCCCATACTATCTCAGGGTTTGCTGACCCTTCATTATGTGTATAATATGTCTCCCTATCACCTCCGACCCAGGCCCCATCTGATCCAACCATGATGGATGACATTTCCATATTCTAATCCCTGTCTCACGTTGTTCTCTAATATGTATCAGAATGGGAGCGTGGTCAGAGATTCCTCAGGGCATATATTCCACCTGGGGGAATAATGTAGGATCCATAAAAGCCATGTCTATCCGGAACAGCGAGTCATATGAATGGGAGTAACACGAATATGTATTTGTTTTTGGATTCTTTTCTCTCCACCAGTCCTTCCATCCTATATCTTCTATAAAATATTGTAACCCTTTATTTCCTATGGTCTTACTTGGATTCCCTTTCTCCACCTATCAAGATTGGGGTTCAGGACATTATTGAAGTCTCCCAGACATATGACCGCTGCTCCTTCGGACCCGGCTGCAAACTCCACTGCCTTTTTCAATACATCATACTGAAAGGGTGGTGGGATATACACCGCCAGTATACATATACGCATTTTATTTAATTGTCCCTGCAAAAATACATCTGCCCATACCATCTATTTCTTGCTTCTGGCATATAAATGAAACATTTTTATGAATTAACACGGAAACTCCTCTAGCAGCATTAGTGAAACAGGAATGGTATATACTTCCTTCTTCAGGGCCATTGTTTTCTCCCCCTGTAGGTGGGTTTCCCCCAAACAAATTATCTGTGCCCCATATTGTTTAACTTGATTCATCACTGTAGCCCTCTTAATCCTTTCATTTAAACCTCGCACATTCCAATACAAAAAGGTCAACATTTTTTTTATCTATAAGCAATATGCACCACTTCTTATCCATCACATGTACTTTTTTAGGCAATATACACATTTCTTCTATTTTTGGCTTATCCCTAGCAGATCCCTCCCCCCCCACCCTGTATACCACCCCCCTGCAGTATACCTTCTCCCCATCCCCTCCCCCACATCCTACTTCCTTTCACCACCCTACCCATATACATCACTTACACTTATGTCTTTCACACACCTCTTCATTTGGGGCAATATCAGTCTCAATGATCACTCTCACGAGTGAGCCCTCTGACTAATGCTTCTACATGAATACTTGTTTTAAGACACAGGGAGAAAAAAAAACCACATATATTGATAGACACTTCTCCATTTTACATTTCAGCATCCTCTTTCCCTTTAAATTTTTATGGCTTTCTAGCCGTATCTTGCCTCTTCTGGGCTACTACCCGATTTGGTCTGGCCATCTATTATTATCTCTTACTTCACCCATACCACCATGGGATAGTAGATGTTAACCACACAGAGGGAGGAAAAATAAATAAATAAATAAAACACAAAATTGATGAGCAATGTTCAGACTTTACATTATATCAGTCTAATTCCTTCTGAGCTGATGGCTTTCTAGCCATAAGTAAGAAAAAGAAAAAAGATAACTCTCTTTTTAGGGGCACTAACTTTTGCTGTAAGATTGATTTACAAATTCGTACACATGAGTATAAGAAGACAATACAATATGCGTAAATGTTTCTGAGAAAATTCCCTTAAGAAATTCCTAGAAAAAATTACCGAGGAAGAGGGGGAGAAGGGGAATAGTCAAGGATAGACAGGGTTGACCTAATTCTGAGCACACTTTGAGTGGATGTTTGTTGTTATGAGAGTAAGTTGATGTTCTGTATGGGGTAAAGATGGTAATGTACACAATGTATCTCCCAAGATGGAGTCTAGGTTACTGTCCCTTTAATGACTCAACATATCCTCTGGTAGACAATGAGAGATATAGGTTGAGCAACCCTGGACTACAATTGTGCTCAAATAGTCCAGGTTACTGTCCCTTTAAAAGTGGCTTATACTCTTATGCTCTCAAACAAACCACTAAGAGGTAATAGTGAAAACAGATTAGATAACAGCAGCTAAGCACAGATGGTGTACACAGCTACACGTATGGGAAATATTTGATAAAAAGTATTTTTATTCAAAAAGTTTTTTGATGCTTAAGTGATAAAGTGTATCAGCTTATATAATAAGATGAGCACCACTTGTGATCTTCCGCAGAATTACTTGGGTCATCAATAGAATGAGCTGAATTTAATAAGTGTTGTTATACAGTGAAAAAAAATTATATATAATGAAAAAAATATCATAATAACATTTAAAAATGGCGAAAATATTTATAGTAAGGTGGTGTCAACCACTTTCAGGAGACCCAGTAATTTATCAATAACATGAGCTGATTAACTTCAATTACGTAATGCACACATATTATTTTGCACATGAGCTAGTATAGCAGTAAAAAAACAAGTTTGTACCCGTTGGTGTCCCAACTGTCTCTCACTAGTCCGTGTGCCACAGGGGCAGTGAACGGAATCCAGTAAGGTACAGGATAAGGGGCTGCCAATATGGGAACAAATTGGAAGCAAGATAACTGGGATCTGCTGTTGTGCCTCAGCTCTTGGATCACCCCTGTTGGTAATCCAGCGTAGGAGGTCACTCTTGGCTGACGCACAATGAGAGTCCCTTAAATAAGGAGGAAAGGGATAGCGGCATAGGAGAATATATACACTTATATCATATAATTAGTATTTCTCTATGCTATATAAGTAGGTAGTAGCTATTTACATTGATATACAAGAAAAAAACCCTTTTATATTGCTGGGGAGATCTACAAACACAATTGTTTGGACATATCAGTCATAATATCAAAGTGCTACTTATCCTCCGACTGCTAGCTCTAATGTGAAGGGTGCATCAGCGGGTTCCTTCAGTGGTCTCCATACCACCTAGCTGCTGGACGTACGTTTCGCCACAGTGTGCAGGTTTCTAGCCATGTCATTGCCTCCTCTGGGCTAGTAAAGAATTTGGTCTGGCCGTCTATTATTGTCCTGAGCTTTGCTGGAAACATCATGGAATATTGAATGTTGAGTTCCCTTAGTTTTTTCTTAACGGTCACAAATTTGATCCTTTCTTTTTGAACTTCTCTAGCGAAGTCTGGGAAGATCATGATGGTATTTCCATCCATTGCCAGGCCTAGGCCCCTGGATTTTCGTATTATACTGTCCCAATCCCTAAAGTTCAATAGTTTTGCTATCATTGTACGAGCAGGGGCTCCTGGGGGCAAAGGTTTCATTGGTACCCGATGTGCCCTCTCCACACTAAACTGTGTTGTTAATGACTCTCTACCAATCTGAGAGATCAACCATGTCTCTAGCCATAGTTTAGGATTGTCACCCTCTATTTTCTCTGGTAACCCTATTATCCTGATATTTTTACATCAGAGACGTCCTTCCATCTCTGCCACTTGGTTGTGAGCACTTGCCACAGCTTCATTTAACTTTTTAATTTGTATTATCATCGTCCCCTGTCCTCCAGTTGGGATATTCTGGTTTCTGCCTCGTTAACCCTCACCTGCACACTCTGTACAGACTGTCTCAGCAGCACAATTTGCCACTTAGCCTTTCTTCACTACCCTTAATGGCTTCCATCAGCTTCTGGAATGTGGTTTCTGGGATTTGTTCAGCTGATGTGGGTTCAGACTGGGCTGATTGGTTATAGGAGAGGGATTCTCGGGGTTTGTCCTGTCTTGCCCATTTTGTATGTTCTATTTCAGGGGCTTTAACTTTTTAGCAGTTATATGCAACTGTGGCTTACTTGGTTACTGGGTACTAGCCTTTAGGCACAGGTTCCTCCCTTGGCTTTAATATATTTTCCTTTCCCCTTGTACCACCTGCTTTTCCTTGCTGTGCTCCTTTGTTCCACAGGGCTTGTTGCTGTAGTTGACCAAGGGCCTTTCTCACACCCGATATCTGCCCCCTTCGCTCCAACTGGCTCCTGTGGCTAGAATGTTGTCAGCCTTCTTTATTTTATCCGCACCGCCAGTTGTTATGCAGGACTTTGTGCAGTTTATGACCCAGCAGGCTCCCTCTGTATGTGGCGACTCTTCACCCCGCTGTGCCCGGGCAGTGTCTCATCACACCGCATCTCCTGCACGCTTCTGCCCGGCACACTCTGCAGCGTCCTCTGCCCGTCAGCGTGCCTGCGTCATCAGTCAGGGACCCGACCGCTCTCGGCTCGCTGCTCGTCCTTTACCTCGCTTCCTCCCTCTCTCCACAGTCAGCGTCCTCCGTCCACCGGCACAGCCTCGCCAACGTCAGCTGTCAGGGACTCAACTTCTCTCCGCTCGCCGTCCTCCCGCTCTCAGCTCAGCTCGGCTATCAGGTATATTTTGGCCATTGTGCTGTCTCCGTGCTCACCAATACAAACTTCTCTCCGTGCAGCTCATCTGGGCTTCAATATGCCAGAGGGCTCACCGACTCTCGCCCTATCCGGAGACTTCCGTGATCACGCCCTCTTATATATACATACATATTTGACAAGCCCTGAGTGCCGCGGTCCTCTGCCTACATATCCATTGGGGCTCTGCTGATGCAGCGTCCTTACTGAAGGCATCAGGCAAGAAGCTACTCACGAGGAGCTGAGTGCCGGCATCCAAACATTGTATGTATGTATATATATATATATATATATATATATATATATATATATATATACATACATACATACATACATATATATACACACACTGTGTGGACAAATTATTATTACCACTTGACACTTATACGCAGATAAAAAGGAATGTAGGACAAGTGAAGCATCAATTGCATACTGTTGCTTGTGAAGAAATGGGCAAAAAACATGATATAGCTGAGTTTGAACGTGGGATGATTGTAGGCGCTTGAACCATCGTAAGAAGTATCACCAAAACGGCAGCACTTGTGAAGTGTTCGAGATCAGCAGTTATTAATGTTTACAGAGAGTGGACTACCAAGCAGAAAACCAGGTCTCAACGTCAGGCTTGTGGTCCTCACAGGTTACTGAATGCTTGATATGAAAGGAGAGAGAGTTGTCCAGTCCAACAGAAGAGCAACAGTCAAATTGCGGGGAATCTTAATCAAGGAGCAACTGCGAAGGTCTCTGAACGAACTGTTCGCCGCACATTACACCGTGTAGGCTATGGAAGCCGATGACCTGTTTGAAAGTCTCTATTGCTGCAAAGGAGCACAAGGATTGGACAGTAGATGACTGGAAAAGGGTAATGTGGACCGACTAATCGCATTTTTAATTACACAATGCAGATGGCAGGGTGCAAATATGGAGAAAACAGCATGAAAGCATGGACCCCAACTGCATTGCCACAACACTTCAAGCTGGTGGACTAAATATTATGGTTTGGGGGATGTTTTCTTGACATTACTGTATATGGATCCTTTGATTCCTGTGGAACAACGTTTGAATGGCCAAGGGTATTTGAGTGCTATCGCAGATCAAGTACATCCTGTTGTGTTAATGGTGTACCCTGCCGGGGATGGATACTTCCAGCAGGACAATGCTCCCTGTCATAAAGCTGGCATTGTCTGCAGATGGTTCGAAGAGCATGACAGAGACTTAGTTGGCCTGCAGATTCACTAGATTTCAATCCAATTTAGAATCTGTGGGATGAGATCGAACGGGCCATCAGGCAGCTGGATCCAGTACCATCAAATTTTAAGGAATTGGAAAGTGCAGTTCATGGGATATGGTCTCAAATTCCTCATACCACTTACCAAGATCTCATAGAGTCCATGCCAAGAAGAATCCATGCAGTATTAAAGGCAAAAGGTGGTCCAACATTGTATTGAGGGGGTGGTCATAATAATTTATCCACTCAATATATATATATAGAAGTGTACGGTGACTTCAATCCCCTCGGGAATATGGAAACTAGCACGGCACTGCAGTTCTTTTGAAAAAAGTTTATTACCATCTACGTTTCGGGGCTAGACGCCTTCAGGAGGAAAAATGCAAACAACCATACAAGAACAAGTGCTCTCCTTTTAGAAGGAAGATGGAGGAGCTACCCTGCCCCCCGACTACCCGAGGACACAGGTGCGTAACACAGGTGTGTGGATGCCTCTGATGATTCACCGGACCTCACACAGACCTGTCAGTTGCTATGGCAACTATACACAACCACAGTGTACTCCAGCAAGGGGAGCCGATGGTGGCCACCCAATTTCCTGCAAATACAAATAAAAAGACAAATATCATATACACAAAACAAACATGCAGCGATACATAAATATACAAAAATATACAAAAAATACATAAATATACAAAAATATATACAAAAGGGAATAAGTGAACAAAAATGTGAAAAATCGGACTAAAGGACACACGATAACATGAAGTACATAACGCATTATAACATTACCAAAACGTGTAAAACAGTATCAAGGACAGGGGCTAACGTAAAGCATTCCACATGATCCTTTCATTAAGCCCTTTAAGGGCTACAGTGTCTAGTTTAAAAACCATGATGCCTCAAAGCAAAGCAATTTCTTAGCACGATCTCCACCTCTAGCAGAAGCGGGTACATGATCAATAATTTGATATCTCAAAGAGCACAATGTATGATTGCACTCCTTGAAAAGAATAGCTACTGGTTGTTCCATTTTTTGTCCTTAATTGCGGCTTTAATAGAGGATCTGTGCACAGCCATCCTCTCCTTAAACGTGCGAGTCGTCATGCCGATGTAATAAAAGCCACATAAGCAAATAATAATGTAAACAATATATTTAGCGTTGCATGTCAATACATGTTTCATTTAAAATTGCCTATCAAGATGCTGGTGTTTGAAATGATTACCAGCAATTAAATAACTGCATGTCACGCAGTTAGCACTGCAATAAAATCCAGTTTTTTTAATTTTAACATGATTGTCCATGTCAGAATTAAAACCAGAGATGTCAGAATGGACTAAATTGTCCCGTAAATGACATCTTAGTTTGTAGCATGAAATGGGGCGGGTATTACTGGAACAGGGTAAATCCCTGTCAGAAGCAACTACTGTCCACAGTGCTCTAGTAGTATTATCTTTAGTTTTATTCTTATAGGCACAATATGGAATTAATAATGCTTTCCTATTCAGGTTAAGAACTTTCTGTTTAGACATCTCTAATGTTTTTAACCCCTTCCTGACAGAGCCAGTTTTTGCGTTCCTGACAGAGCCATTTTTTTCAAATCTGACATGTTTCACTTAAGTGGGGATAACTTTTTTTTGCTTTTACTTATCCCAGTGATTTTGAGATTGTTTTCTCGTGACACATTGTACTTCAAATTAGTGGTAAATTTGGGTCGATACAGTCTGTGTTTTTTTGTGAAAAATACCAAAATGTCGTGAAAAAATAGAAAATTTTGCAATTTGCAAA